>NC_083583.1:1765124-1982624 GCF_027579695.1 Neoarius graeffei | reverse complement strand
TCAGTCACTCACTCCATCACTCACTCGCTCACTCACTCACCCCATCACTCGCTCACTCACTCACTCCATCACTCAGTCACTCACTCACTCACTCACTCACTCACTCTATCAGTCTCTCACTCAATAAACTGACTGACTGACTCACTCACTCTATTAGTCTCTCACTC
This sequence comes from Neoarius graeffei, assembly GCF_027579695.1. Lineage (NCBI taxonomy): Eukaryota > Metazoa > Chordata > Actinopteri > Siluriformes > Ariidae > Neoarius > Neoarius graeffei. Next base: position 1,982,457 of record NC_083583.1, on the reverse strand, counting down.
ACTCATTCACTCACTCCGTCACTCACTCACTCACTCACTCACTCACTCGCTCGCTCGCTCGCTCACTCACTCACTCACTCACTCACTTGCTCACTCACTCACTCACTCCATCACTCACTCACTCACTCCATCACTCACTCACTCCGTCACTCACTCACTCACTCACTCACTCGCTCACTCACTCACTACATCACTCACTCACTCACTCACTCCATCACTCACTCACTCACTCACTCCATCACTCACTCACTCCGTCACTCACTCACTCACTCACTCACTCACTCACTCACTCACTCACTCCATCAGTCATTTGCTCACTCACTCCATCACTCACTCACTCCGTCACTCAGTCACTCACTCACTCCATCACTCACTCACTCACTCACTCACTCACTCCATCACTCACTCGCTCACTCACTCACTCACTCACTCACTCACTCGCTCACTCACTCGCTCCATCACTCACTCCATCACTCACTCACTCGCTCGCTCACTCACTCACTCACTCACTCACTCACTCACTCACTCACTCCATCACTCGCTCACTCACTCGCTCACTCGCTCACTCACTCACTCACTCACTCGCTCACTCACTCACTCACTCCATCACTCACTGACTAGTCACTCAGTCAGTCACTCACTCACTCACTCACTCACTCACTCACTCCGTCACTCACTCACTCCATCACTCACTCACTCACTCACTCCATCACTCACTCACTCACTCACTCACTCACTCACTCAGTCACTCACTCCATCACTCACTTGCTCACTCACTCCATCACTCACTCACTCCGTCACTCAGTCACTCACTCACTTCATCACTCACTCACTCACTCACTCACTCACTCACTCACTCCATCACTCACTCACTCACTCACTTGCTCACTCACTCACTCCATCACTCACTCACTCCGTCACTCACTCACTCACTCACTCACTCACTCACTCACTCCATCACTCACTCGCTCACTCACTCACTCACTCACTCACTCACTCACTCCATCACTCACTCACTAGTCACTCACTCACTCACTCACTCACTCACTCACTCACTCACTCACTCACTCCATCACTCACTCACTCACTCACTCACTCACTCCATCACTCACTCACTCACTCACTCAGTCACTCACTCCATCACTCACTTGCTCACTCACTCCATCACTCACTCACTCCGTCACTCAGTCACTCACTCACTTCATCACTCACTCACTCACTCACTCACTCACTCACTCACTCCATCACTCACTCACTCACTTGCTCACTCACTCACTCCATCACTCACTCACTCCGTCACTCACTCACTCACTCGCTCGCTCGCTCGCTCGCTCACTCACTCACTCCATCAGTCACTCACTCCATCACTCACTTGCTCACTCACTCCATCACTCACTCACTCCATCACTCAGTCACTCACTCACTCACTCCATCACTCACTTGCTCACTCACTCACTCCATCACTCACTCACTCCGTCACTCACTCACTCACTCACTCACTCACTCACTCACTCACTCCATCAGTCACTCACTCCATCACTCACTCACTCACTCACTCACTCACTCACTCACTCCGTCACTCAGTCACTCACTCACTCCATCACTCACTCGCTCACTCGCTCGCTCACTCGCTCACTCACTCCATCACTCACTCACTCCGTCACTCACTCACTCACTCACTCACTCACTCACTCCATCAGTCACTCACTCCATCACTCACTCGCTCACTCACTCACCCCATCACTCACTCGCTCACTCACTCACTCCATCACTCAGTCACTCACTCACTCCATCACTCACTCACTCACTCACTCACTCACTCACTCACTCAGTCACTCAGTGTCTCACTCACTCAGTGTCTCACTCACTCACTCACTCACTCACTCACTCACTCACTCCGTCACTCAGTCACTCACTCACTCCATCACTCACTCGCTCACTCGCTCGCTCACTCGCTCACTCACTCCATCACTCACTCACTCCGTCACTCACTCACTCACTCACTCACTCACTCACTCACTCACTCACTCCATCAGTCACTCACTCCATCACTCACTCGCTCACTCACTCACCCCATCACTCACTCGCTCACTCACTCACTCCATCACTCAGTCACTCACTCACTCCATCACTCACTCGCTCACTCACTCACTCACTCACTCACTCACTCACTCACTCACTCTATCAGTCTCTCACTCAATAAACTGACTGACTGACTCACTCACTCTATTAGTCTCTCACTCACTCATTCACTCACTCCGTCACTCACTCACTCACTCACTCACTCACTCACTCACTCACTCTCACTCACTCACTCACTCACTCACTCACTCACTCACTCACTCACTCATTCCATCAGTCACTCACTCTCTTACTCCGTCACTCCCTCCCTCCCTCCCTCCCTCTCTCTCACTCTCTCAGTCTCTCGCTCACTCACTCTTTCACCCACTCCCTCTCTCTCTCACTCACGCTCTCTCTCTCTCTCTCTCTCTCTCTCTCTCTCTCTCTCACTCACTCACTCACTCAGTCTCTCACTCTCACTCACTCATTCCATCAGTCACTCACTCTCTTACTCCGTCACTCCCTCCCTCTCTCTCTCTCTCTCTCTCTCTCACTGTCTCTCACTCACTCCATCAGTCTCTCACTCTCTCAGTCTCTCGCTCACTCACTCTTTCACCCTCTCCCTCTCTCACTCACGCCCTCTCTCTCTCTCTCTCTCTCTCTCTCTCTCTCTCTCTCTCTCTCTCTCACTCATTCAGTTTTGTCTAAAAGAGAAGCGTGTCTCAGTTACACTCGATTTTGATCTTGAACTTAAACACTTTTTCCTTGTGTGATAAAAAGCATGACACGATTCATTAATTAATAATATTGTCCCTTTAAACTCCTGGAAGAATCTTTTTGTACAGAGATGTTGCTGTTGCTTATATTGAGGATTTTTTTCAGGTTTAAAGGTGAGTGTTTGTGTTTAAAGGCGGTGGTCTAGACGCTGTTGTCGAACTCGGTCCTGGACGCTTCTACTTAAGAAAGATCTGGCAGCCTGGACGGTGTGAACTCTGTGCAGGAGATTTCAATAATCTGAATGTGGAGCTCAGAATATCCACTTAAGCAGCTTCATAACCCGACTCTGAATACAGGAAGTGTCCAGTGGAAATAATGTTCTCCTGTTACACTTTAAAATGCTGTAATGAACATTTGGTTGAGAAACACGCAGTAGAGAAACACATCTTTCAGTTTTCACACCTATATGTAATAAATATCAAAATGCCCAATTTGCACACACACACACACACACACACACACACACACACACACACACACACACACACACCACTCAGACACAATATCAGAAGCGTTTCCCGTCCCTCTCTCCCGCTTCCTCCAGCTCCCGTCTAAGCCGAGCAGTCAGTCACTGCAGCTCCTGGGCCAAACTGACAGGAAGAGCCACCGCTTGTCTCGTTTGTCTAAGAGACACAGTCATGATGACATGTTGCTGCTGCCCCAGTTGTCATCTCCTTCCTGCAGCCTGCTGGACGACGGCCTGAGCAACGCCAGTGACACGCTGGCCTCCTGCAGACACCGGCGGGTTCCCAAGGTAGGCTGGAGCACTCCTGTTAGCAAACATTCAAGAAATGTAATCCTGAGTTCTGGGTGACTATAAACAGTCATTCCCTCATCAGTCTCTCTCTTTTAATAAGACAAAAAAACCTGCAGCTTATTCTGCATGCTCCTGAGAAACTGAAAAGAAGTGTAAACTCCTCTGTCCTAAAGATGTCGCAGAATTTAAAGTTCCAGCTTCACCTCTGACTGTTACAAAGCTCTGACACTGGAGACTCCTTCCAGAAACGTCTCCTCATCATATTTATTGATCATACATGCTTTTCTTTTTAATGTGTTTATTAACGTATTAGAACGAATGCATGAATATAAAGCTGCACTACTGTCAGAGCTGCTGTTAGAGAGAATTACTCAACACCTTCTGACCAATCAGAGTCCAGAATTCAACAGCGCTGTGGGATAATTTGCAAGAGTTTGTGGATGAAATATATTTTTTATCCTATAAAAATGTAAATCGAAGCAATTTAGGCTTCTATGAATGACCTGGGGCTTTGTGAATTTTTTACTCATATTTATTTTTTCAGAATAATGAGTTTGCTTTACAGACTGTCCTGCTTCTCCTGGCACGTTATTTTAATGTTCATAAATATGAGCTGTAATGTTAAAAAATTACTCCTAAAGTTCTCTGCTCGAAGTTGGTCTCTGTATCACTTTCAGAATTTTAGACTCGAAGGTATTAAAGATTAGGTTTCTGTTTTTCTCTACCCTGACTTTGGCACTGCTTAACTGACAGCTGCAACAAGCTCAATGTGCATTTCATTAAATACAAATCAAGAACAATTCTATTATAAATGAAATCGAGTAAGTTCAGGAGACAGGATAAAAAATTTTCATGGAGTTTATTTCCAGTTATGGAAGCATATGAACTTTATTTTGGTTCTTTTTCAGCCGTGTTTGAAGAGGTCTTCTCTAGTAGGTTTTGGAGCAGCTGTTTGTCTCCTGAATGTTTTTTAAGTTAGAGGAATTCCTCAGTCTGACGATTCGTGCCTACACAGCAGTAATGAGAATGATTTTTGAGTTGTACTTACGGGCAGCGACAGAAGAGCAGCGGTAAAATGACTCAACCGCAACCACACGCTGTGTGCTTTGAATCCAAGCTTTATCCCGTGCTCCATCACAAGGATTATACGGAGTGTTCCTGGAAGTGTTTTGCTGCTTCACTCTTCACCAGCATGCCATCATTCTCCCTCTTTAGGTGGTGCAGAGAATAAACTCTATCTTCTGTACAAAAAGAGGGAAGAAGAGACTAAAGAAACTCTCGCTGTCCAATATAGAGACGGCGTCTCTGAGAGGTAGACTTTTTATTAATGATATATTGTATATGCTTTTTAAATCACGCCCCACGGCTCAGGACTCAGTCATAAATAGTTTCACCGCGTTGACTTTTGACATCCGGGAAATTGTTTTTTCTGTTTGCAGATGATAACAGTGAGAGTGAGAGTGACTCTGATGACAGGTTCAAAGGTGAGAGTTTGGAACATTGCACTGAATAACAACACCATGGTCTGTCTGCCTGTCTGTCTGTCTGTCTGTCTGTCTGTCTATTCATTCATTCATTCATTCATTCATTTATTCATTCACTCGTTTACTTATTTAGGGCCATCTTCAGATCTGACTTACGTCCACGTATTGTGGAGTTAATAATGAAGTCATGTTAAAGTTTTTCTGTAAACATAGCAGATCCTTCACGCCATGATCACATTTTCTTTACGTTAGAGCGCAATCAATTAACCCAAACACTGACATTATTTAATTATTTCGACAAATCAAACTAGCAATATGATAGTATGATCAAATCTCTTACACCCTACACACACATTGCGATTTTATGACCCCAATTTAGTGTCTTGACTTCTTTAAGTTTTTGTATAAGTAATGTAAAATAACTGTGTGCTGGATCAAGTGCTGTTCTGTGCGCTGCTGAATAATGAGTGTGGAAGCTGTTTTGTTCAATTAAAACATCTAGGGCTGTTCATATATTAGTGAGGCTGATATACCGTAGGCTCTAGACTCCTATTAGATTTATTATTTATTCACACTCGCCATCTTCTCATTCAGATATCGTCATATTAGTATTTTTATTTTTCATTTTCTTCCTTTTATGTTACATTGTACTACTATAGACAGCAAAGGAATTCAAGTCCCTGGGGTCAAACTGTGCAGGAAAATGGGGGCTGCGATAGTGAGGTGAGAGAGAGAGTGCAGGCAGGGTGGAGCAGGTGGAGAAGGATTTCGGGAGTCATTTGTGATGGGAAAGTCCCAGCAGAAGTGAAAGGTAAGATGTATAAGACAGTAGTGAGACCAGCTGTGTTGTATGGATTGGAGACCGTACCCTTAACGAAGAGACAGGAGGCAAAGTTGGAGGTGGCGGAGTTGAGGATGTTAAGGTTTGCGATGGGAGTGAGAAGGTTGGACAGGATAAGGGACGAGCACATCAGAGGGACAGCACATGTGGAGAGCTTGGGAATGAAGCTAAGAGAGATGAGACTGAGATGGTATGGGCACATCCTGAGAAGAGATGCAGAGCATGTGGGAAGGAGAATGTTGAGGATGGAGCTGCCAGGAAAACGAAAACGAGGAAGGCCAAAGAGGAGATACATGGATGTGGTGAGAGAGGACATGAAAGTGGCAGGTGTGGTAGAGAAGGATGCGGAAGACGGGGAGCAATGGAGACGAAAGATCCGCTGTGGCGACCCCTAATCGGGAGCAGCCAGAAGAAGAAGAAGTAGAAGTACTACTATAGACAGCAAAGGAGAAAAACAACATTTCCTTCTTCAGTCCGTATTTTCTAACACCTGATTGTTATTTTAGGCCTGTGATGACCTGGTGACTTGTCCAGGGTATACCCCGCCTTTCACCCTGGATGAGATGAGATTGTTATTTTCAGGATTAAAGTTGATTATTTTTTTCACGGTCCAGTTTCCATCAAATCCTGTGCTCTGATTGGCTGGCGAGCAGGTCTGTATCCTACGATACGGACCCCGGTTACGGACCTCTGGCGACTCGCTCGTTCACAACAACAAACATAGTAGCATTTTTTGTCGACATTTATCTTTTTTTAAAAAATAAGATTTATTTATAAGATTATCAAAAATCTTATAAATTTTTGCCAGCATTTCTCAGGAGAATAGCATTAATTTTACAGCATGGATAGCGATAACGACAGTGTTCACAGCGAAAGTGAGTTTTACTCCCCTGAGGAAGAAGAAATAAAATAAAACACTTCAGGAGGAAGCTAAAAACCTGTAATTTGCTAACACCGAGCAAAAGCATGACTGAATCCTGAATGAGTCCTATTTGTATAAATAGGGGACGACATAGGCGGCAAAATGTAGTTTTTTTCCTGCCATGGAAGTGCACTTGTATACCGAGGAGGAAGCCATTTGCATTAGAGCCGTGAATGAGGATTCAAAATGGCGGCTCGGCTCGGTTTTCCCTTTCGGGCGCTCTCGTTTTCTGTTAGAATTTGGTAAAAAAAAAAATATATATTATTTACCAGCTTAAGGTCGGTCCGTATGGTGAAATACCGTGACCTCGGCCTTGAATACTGACCTCAGCCCAGAGGGCCTCGCTCAGTACTTTCAAGACCTCGGTCACGGTATTTCACCATACGGACCTCCCAGCTGGTAAATAACATGTATATATTTGCGTTTATAGGCGGTGATTGATGCTCAGAAAATCTGTTTCAGCAGCTGCGTAATCTGAGTCTGAATACCAGGAACTTATCCTGACTTAACTGTTGGACATAAAAGTTGCTGACGCTGATTGCAGACCTTATTTATTTATTTGTTTGTTTGTTTGTTTGTTTGTTTGTTTAAATATTCAGTCATTGATGACCGATGTAAAGCATTTAACTAGATTATTATCTGAGAGAACACTTGCCAGAGTTTTTTTTGTCATCAGGTCTTTGTTGTAATATTTCATGACACCAGAATATCTTAACTCTATAAAACTTTCATGTTAGAGTATATAAATACAGAATGTATCTGGTGTGTGTGTGTGTGTGTGTTTATGTTTCTCAGCTCACACTCAGAGACTCGTGAAGCTGCAGTCAATACTCTGCCGTGCCCCAAGTTACCGCACGCTGGAGCTGCAGCTCATCGAGTGGCAGGAACGGGAGCTGTTTGAGTACTTTGTCGTGGTTTCTCTGAAGAAGAAGCCCACAAAGAACTCGTACACGCCAGAAGTTTCCTACCAGTTCCCGAAGGTACCGTGTGAGAGGCAGGAGAACACTATGACCCAGAGTGGGAGCTGCTGTATCAGAGTCTGTTCTCTTGTTTATTAGCGTGGCGTTAAAACCACATCAGCCCTTTAACAGACTGTACAGCGTGAATCTGATCTCGCTGTGTGCTTGCAGTGTGTGTGTGTTTACAGCTCCGCCTCTTAATGCTAAACTTAACCCTTGTAACTAGAGCTGGGAATCGATTCAAATTTCAAGAATCGATCTGATTCCGATTCTGAAGATTAAGAATTGATTCTTTTCGATTTTTTTTTGGATTAAGAATCGATTATTTTCGATTCTTTAAAATTCTATCCGATCCGATCCGATTCAGGTTAGTGTTCTTTAAAAAAAAAAAATCTTTAATTTCATGACTATGTCGCAGTGGCATGCAGCCAGGTTTTTTTTTTTCAGGGAAGCCAGAAATAAAGAACTATCTATTTATTTTCTATTTTTGTTAACTACTTTTAACTTTTAAAACATTCAGGGGATGAACGAATGCATTGTGACTTCAAACAATATTGTTGCCAACCTACATACTCAGAATGGACGAGGAACGCAAAAATTTTAACAGCAAATCATAAGTATTTGTATTTACTGATGGCTGTAAGACTGGTTAAAATGGTAAGGGTCAATCCACCTCCAGCTGGGACACCAACCAATGCATTATTTGACAATAAGAATTCACCCAAAAGCTGTTGCAACCAAATGCATTATTTTTATTAATCAATATAAAAAAGACCTCTCAATCAATGTAACATGAAACATAAGAAACTGTAAATAAGAACATAAATAACTTGTAAATACAAAAGAACATTACATAAATAAGAACATAAGAGCCTGTAAACAAAGTATAACACTTTCACCTTTTATGCTATGAGATCGTGCTGAATTGGCTGGCAGTGTTAAACTTTCTTTCAGCTTCATTTGCTGTCCTGTTTGTCCTGTGGACGGCTTGATCCCCGGGTGATGTCGTTGCAAGTGCTTGTTCAAGTTCGTCGTATTTCCAAAATACTTCACTTCGATTTGACACAACTTGCAAACGGCATTGGTTTTGTCGAGCGCATCTGTGTCTTTTTCTTTTCGGAACCCGAAATATCTCCAGACTGGAGCCTTGAGAGACGGTGGTGTTTTCAGAAAGTTTTCGCTAACTCTATCACTACTCTCCAACGCCATGTTTGTTTGAGGTCATACACTGCGGGGTCACACACCGAGTGCGCCTGCGAGAATTCGATGACGTGACGGGGGTCACTGGGGGAAATGTTCGTGGTGGAAAAAATGTACTAAAAATAAAAATTAAAATTAAAAAAATCGATCTTTGAACGTACGAATCGATCCTAAGTAATTAATATGCGAATCGATCCAGAATCGGAAAATCGATTTTTTGAACACAGGCCTACTTGTAACTGTTTGTGTGAATTAAGGAAGGGAAATATTATGATATAATACCACGATTGTGATCAGTGATGTAAGGGTTCATAATTAATATAACTTTCTGAGATAGAGCAAGAGTATAATCAGTATTTTAATACCAATTAAAAGTTTACATATCGCTATGCATATCATAGAAATGTCACCAAAAAGTGTTACATCATGGTAGCAAAACTTTGCTGAAAAGTCGTTCCTCTCATGATGTAGTGCTGTAGATATTTCTGTATGATTATTTCAGGCTGTTACAGCCAGGACTCAGATTCTGAGATTGGATACTTTGAGCTTTTTTTTCGCTGTATGGCAATAACACTAAATCACGTTGCCAGCAGACTGTATCCCAGAAATATGCAGAAATACTTCTTTAATTATCCCAGATGTGGCTCAGTGACCGCGTCCCCTTGAGAAACTGGAAATATGTTGGCTGCAGGCCAGAGGGTCGACCCTGATGATGTCATCATCTTGAATGGGAATAATGGGGTGCTGGGGACGGGGACGGGTGGAGCGACCTTTGTAGAGGGGGAGGATCATGCTGAACATATTTCACATAGCAGTGAGGGCTAAAAAACAAACAAAAATAATTTCTGCACTGTGTGATCTGCATATGTATGCATATTTATAGCTCTTAGCGTTTTTAATGAATGTAAGAGTATATGAGCTTTTCTTCCTTATCCTTATTTTTAATTTTAGCTTGAGAGGCCAACTAAACAGATGCGGGAAGCCGAGCAGCGTCTCAAAGCCATTCCACAGTTCTGCTTCCCCGATGCTAAAGACTGGAGCCCTGTGTCTGAGTACGGCAGGTATTTAAATATTCAGTCACTAATCACCACAGCCTTTCATTTAGGAATAAAAGACGATCTGTTACGGTTTTTAACAGTCAGTATTTCTGCACTAAATTGATTCGGGGCGGGGCTATGTAGAACCACACCTTACGATGTCATGAAAGACACGTGAAGCCAGCCAGCTCCTGCTCATGCTGCGTCACAGGGCGTTGGACGAAACCGCTATCTGCCCTCTTCCGAGTACATGAGCTCACAGATGGCCACGATTCTCTGTGATTGACAGGGGAGAGAGAGTATGCCCCTCCCACCCAGACAGCACAGCCAGTCACGCTCTCTTGGCCTCCTGACCAAACATCTGGTTGTTTGATTTACATGCATATGGATGAGAAGAGGACATGGGGCATTTCTAATTTGCATGTTCATGCATATTTATAACGTATTGCATTTTTAATGAGGTTATGTGTATAAAGAAGTTCCTAGGATGTTTTTAATAGTTTCTTGGACGTTCTTCCATGTTCAGTGTTTAACAAAGCCACAGCTCTGAATCCTTCCACAAAACACCCTGTGTGTGTGTGTGTGTGTGTGTGTGTGTGTGTGTGTGTGTGTGTGTGTGTGTGTGTGTGTGTGATTTGCAGTGAGACCTTCTCCTTTATGCTGACAGGAGAAGACGGAAGTCGGCGTTTCGGATATTGCCGGCGGCTCCTGGTAAGCCCCGCCCAGTTTCACCCCATTATTTTCTCTTTCTCTTCTCTGTTTGTGTGCTAGTGTCTCTAAGGTTTGTATTTCTTATGCTTCTAAAGATATATATATATATATATACACGTACTTGTGTGTGTGTGTGTATACATTGCGTCTGCAGGCATCATAATTACAGGGTGAGCCCATGAATGGAGTTTAAATGAGGACTGTTCAGCCACTTCAATAGGAGCTCACTCCGTATCTTACTCTTTTATCTTTTTTCCAAAGAGGAGCAGCTGCTCATAAACACGTCGTCCTCTGTTTAATAGAATTTCCTCAAGAAAAGAGAATAATAGAGAGAGAGAGAGATGTGAAGTATTTGTCAGTGTAGAGTTATTTGGAGTTGTATGATGATCTTCAGTTTTAGTTTGTTGTGAAATAACGTACAGTAGCTTACACCTCAGCGCTCAGCTGTGAAGGTGTTGATTAATTCTCTATAACAGCAGCTCTGAGAGTAGTGCAGGTTTATACGAATGCACTCGTTCTGATACATTATCGTTTCTATAGTAACGGCTCGTTCACAGGGACTCGTATTCAGTAAACGGCATGTTGAGGAGATGTTTGGGCTGTTTCACAATCATGGCTGTCTTTCTGAATAACGCAAACTAACTCCTGGAGGTCCAGCAGATACACACTGGAGTTTCTTCTACCTTATTGTACAGGGACACACCTACAGCCCCACCTGCAGCACTAACGTCTCTGAGATGTTCTTATAAATATATTTAAGAATCAAACGCAGCTCGGGTTTGACCTTGTGCTCATTTCATTTGATTCTACTTCAGTTATGACACTGAGATTTTACTGGCTAAATTCAGAATCGCATTTTTTTAGCACTAACTCGGTTTTGCTCTGGGACGTTACAGCACTTTCATTTACAATAGAAAGATATTCAAGAGGAAGTTACATTTTTTTGTAAACTAAGTTTCTCTGACAGGATCCTTCATCTGTCAAAAATATCTTCCCTGGAAAACACTCACCATATGATGAGGTTGTAAATTATTTCTGAAGAAAATATTTGTCTCTTTTGAAGCAGCATGCTCTGCTGTTGGACAGTAAAAAACAGGACTTGAAACAGATGTGAGACACATCTGCAGCAGAGCGTCACACGTGGTTGAAATGTGAGTCCGTCAGAAAGTGTCCTCTCTGGAAAACCACGAGGATCGTCCCCACTTCAGTTATCATTACAGTCACCACCGTGGACACACACCGCTCCACAGGGCGTGAAAATTTGTCCTTAACATACTTCACGTCCATTAGAACAGGTTTTCACTTTGTATATCTGACTCTTGTGGACTATCAGAAAGGTGGCCGGTTTTAGAAACGCACTATATGCCTCTTCTCACCACACCACAGTGACACGCCCAGTATACGACCTGCAGCTCTGAAATTCTGCACAGTTCATTTCCTTCTCAAAAGGGAGTTTTTGGCAGCAGAGACACATACAAATCTGAGGTTTGATTTTTAGACTATTGTGGACCTGAAAAATTTCCCCTGATTGTGAAACAGCCCGTTTGTGTAACATCTCTGGAAGGAGTCTCCAGTGTGAGTGCTGTGTTACTGTCAGAGGTGAAGCTGTAACTTTAAGATCTCCGACGTCTTCAGGGCAGAGGAGTTTACACTTCTTTATGGTTTCTCAGTAACATTCAGAACAAGCTGCGTTTTTCTGAGAGAATAAAAAGAGGCTGATGACGGAACGGCTGTTTATAATAGCTGCTATAACATGAGTGAGAACGGGGCGGCACGGTGGTGTAGTGGTTCACACGGTCGCCTCACAGCAAGACGGTCCGGGTTCGAGCCCCGTGGCCGGCGAGGGCCTTTCTGTGCGGAGTTTGCATGTTCTCCCCATGTCCGCGTGGGTTTCCTCCGGGTGCTCCGGTTTCCCCCACAGTCCAAAGACATGCAGGTTAGGTTAACGTGGGGCGGCTTTGGGCTGAGGTGCCCTTGAGAGAGGCACCGAACTCCCAACTGCTCCCTGGATCTGCCCACTGCTCTGTGTGTGTGTGTGTGTGTGTGTTCACTGCTTCAGATGGGTTAAATGCAGAGGACAGATTTCCCTGTGCTTGCGTGTGCATGTGACAAATAAAGGCTCCTTCTAGGAAATAACTCGTTTCAGTGACATTAAATATAACCATAAATGGATGAAAAGTACACATCAAATAAAACAGGAATAAAACACTTGGGGCGTGGTGACATAAACATTAACCCCACCCTGTTGTGGATTATATTATACGCCAGCATGTCCCCAGGGGTTTTATTCCTCACATGGAATCCCTGCATGAGTAAAGAGAGTGTACAGTATGTCAGTTAGTTGGTGTGTGTTATAGCGTATAGAATCATCAGCACTGTTGTTATGTTCTGTGTGTTTCTGATTCTGGGAACTGATCAGATTCCTGCCGTTAGACATTTGATAATAAATGAGGCTAAAGTGCTGTTCCTTTGGCCTGAAGTGGCGTGTGGATGTCCCAGTGTTTTGTGTTTTTGTTTTTGTGGTGAAATTTTTGCTAGGAGGAAGTCCAGGGGCTGGCACAGGGGGGGAAACATTCCTGAGGATTTCAGCTCAGCTCCACATTCTCCACTTAACGCTCCGTTTCTGAAAAGCCAGCAGGAGAGAAATGCAGACATGCATGCCTAATATGGAAATGTGGAACGGGGAATTCTGTGTGTGTGTGTGTGTGTGTGTGTGTGTTATTTAGAATAGAGGACATTCCGGGATGAAAACCTGATTTCCTCCATCGTCACACCATCTTTGAGTCATATTTAACCAGGAAGAAAGTTTATAAAATATCCCGAGGTCTCTAACTCGAAACATTACCTGAATGATCACATCCTCATATTTTTAAACAAAACCCATTTACAGTGCCTTGCAAAAGTATTCATACCCCTTGAACTTTTTCACATTTTTCCACCTTACAACCACAAACTTAAGTGTTTTATTGAGATTTTATGTGATAGACCAACACAGAGTAGCACAGAATTGCGAAGTGAAACGAAAATGGTAAATGGTCTTCAAAATTTTCAACAAATAAAAATCTGAAAAATGTGGTGTGCATTAGTATTCAGCCCCCTGTCCTCTGATACCTCTAAATACAATCCAGTGCAATCAATTGCCTTCAGAAGTCGTCTAATTAGTTAATAGAGTCCTACTGTGTGTAATTTACTCTCAGCATAAATACACTTGCTCTGTGAAGGCCTCAGTGGTTTGTTTGAGAACACTGAAGAACAAACAGCATCATGAAGACCAAAGAACTCACCAGACAGGTCAGGGATAAAGTTCTGGAGAAGTTTAAAGCAGGGTTAGGTTATAAAAAAAATCCCAAGCTCTGAACATCTCAAGAAGCACTGTTCAATCCATCATTCAAAAATGGAAAAAGTACGGCACAACTGCAAACCTACCAAGACATGGCCGTCCACCTAAACTGACAGAGCGAGCAAGGAGAGCACTGGTCAGAGAAGCAGCCAAGAGGCCCATGATCACTCTGGAGGAGCTGCAGAAATCCACAGCTCAGGTGGGAGAATCTGTGCACAGGACAACTATAAGTCGTACACTCCACAAATCTGGCCTTTTTGGAAGAGTGGCAAGAAGAAAGCCATTGTTGAAAGACAGGCATAAGAAGCCATGTAGGGGACACAGCAAACATGTGGAAGAAGGTGCTTTGGTCAGATGAGACCAAAGTTGAACTTTTTGGCCTAAATGCAAAGCGCTATGTGTGGCGGAAAACTAACACTGCTCATCACCCTGCACACACCATCCCCACTGTGAAACATGGTGGTGGCAGCATCATGCTGTGGGGATGCTTTTCTTCAGCAGGGACAGGGAAGCTGGTCAGAGTTGATGGGAAGATGGATGGAGCTAAATACAGGGCAATCTTGGAAGAAAACCTGTTGGAGGCTGCAAAAGATTTGAGACTGGGAAGGAGATTCACCTTCCAGCAAGACAATGACCCTAAACATCCAGCCAGAGCTACAATGGAATGGTTTAGATCAAAGAATATTCATGTGTTCGAATGGCCCAGTCAAAGTCCAGACCTAAATCCCATTGAGCATCTGTGGCAAGACTTGAAAATTGCTGTTCACAGACGCTCTCCATCCAATCTGGCTGAGCTTGAGCTATTTTGCAAAGAAGAATGGGCAAAAATGTCAGTGTCTAGATGTGCAAAGCTGGTAGAGACATACCACAAAAGACTTGCAGCTGTAATTGCAGCAAAAGGTGGCGCTACAAAGTATTGATGCAGGGGGGCTGAATACTAATGCACACCACATTTTTCAGATTTTTATTTGTTTAAAATTTTGAAGACCATTTATCATTTTCATTTCACTTCGCAATTCTGTGCTACTCTGTGTTGGTCTATCACATAAAATCTCAATAAAAACTTTTAAGTTCGTGGTTGTAAGGTGGAAAAATGTGAAAAAGTTCACGGGGTATGAATACTTTTGCAAGGCACTGTAAATCGAGGTCATTCAGCTGAAACGATGTTTTTATAACAGATATTGCAATTCATCTTCACCAGCGCATCTCTGATATTCTCACGAGTACTTAGATTTCGAGACTTAGAGGCCTTTATTGTCTCTTGAGGGAAACTTGATTTGCAGCAGTGGACACAACACCCTGATCACAACATACAAATGAGATGATAACCATATAGTTAAAAAACAACCAAATAAGAAGATGTAGCAATCCATTTAGATAATATGATGATTAAAAAATAATAATTAAAAAAATGGAATGCTAACCATAAAGTACTAATAATAGTGTAAATTGAGCACATTAATTGCACTTGGCACAAAGGAAAATTTGAATTGGTTGCTCTTGACCTTGGGCTCCCTGTGTCTCAGAGCTAGCCAGGGTTGGCTTTGCCTTCCTGCAAACCTTGTTTCTCATAAGTGTCTACCAGAGAAAGCTGCTGGATGCCAATTGGAACCTTTCCAAAGAATCTTTCATTGATGCAAATAAGGCTTTGTATAATCATATGTGTCAGTTTGCATACTTAATAAAACTGGAAAATCTCATCTTTTGATGTTGTTAGAAATAATATTTATTGCATTATGACTTTCACAAGAAATAATTTTTTGGAAAATCATTTACAAGCTGTTTTAAAAATATTATTCTGTGCCATTTTTCTGTACAAAATGTAAGATAAACCCAATAATATTTAACACTGAGAGAAGTGCTCTGTAATAAGCTTACATTTCGGACTTGTGTTTTGTATTTATCAAATATTTTAAACCCCGCCCACTAAACATCCATCCATCCATTATCACTAGCCGCTTATCCTGTACAGAGTCGCGGGCGGGCTGGATCCTATCCCAGCTGACTACGGGCGAAAGGCGGGGTTCACCCTGGACAAGTCGCCAGGTCATCACAGGGCTGACACATAGACACAGACAACCATTCACACTCACATTCACACCTACGCTCAATTTAGAGTCACCAGTTAACCTAACCTGCATGTCTTTGGACTGTGGGGGAAACCGGAGCACCCGGAGGAAACCCACGCGGACACGGGGAGAACATGCAAACTCCGCACAGAAAGGCCCTCGCCGGCCCCGGGGCTCGAACCCAGGACCTTCTTGCTGTGAGGCGGCAGCGCTAACCACTACACCACCGTGCCGCCTGCTCACTAAACACTCACAATGTCAAAATGTCCTTTATTACCTGAAGAGAGTGGAAAAAACAAAAGCAGTGAAGTATTTTTTTTCTGCCAAATTTGATATTAATATTATTATAGCAGCAGTTGAAGAGATGATGTGTTGCAGTTTAATTAAACTGATCCAAACTGGTCCACGTTGATCCATTCATGTGCCTTTTCCATGTATAAGCACTATTACACCTGACTGTCAGTGTAAAAATGATAGTGAATGCTTGCTCATGTGTTGTTACACGCTTTCTGCTGATCCATGCGTTTGATCTCCGTCCCCATGCAGCCGAGCGGGAAAGGGCAGCGTCTCCCGGAGGTGTATTGTGTCATCAGCAGGTTGGGGTGTTTCGACCTGTTCTCTAAGGTGAGCTCATACCTGCTCATCAACTCTTCAGCACTCCTCCTTCCTCATTCAGCCACTCCTTTATCTGAGCTCCTGTGGCCCAGGCATTGTTCCTCTCTCTGTGTTTGTCTTTCACATATTTTCTCTAAATCATAATCAAAAATCTCACTGAGTTGTTGCTTATGCGAAACATAAAAGAGAGAATTTACTGTGCCTTTCATTACAGTACATTACATTCCTGCTGTTTAGCAGATGCTCTTATCCAGAGTGACGTACAACAGACCCCGAGTAGCCTGGGGAGCAGTTGGGGGTTAGGTGCCTTGCTCAAGGGCATTTCAGCCATTCCTGCTAGTTCAGGGACATGAACCGACAACCTTTTGGTCAAAAAAATTGCTTCTCTAACCATTGGGCCTTTCCTGTATATAAGTCTATCTTGTGTGTTTACATGCAGTTTAATAATCCACTAATAATCCCTACTAGTCCCCTAGTAATCCACTATGAATCATCTACTAATAACCCAATATCAACCCACCACTAATCCCTTAATAACCCACAACTAACCCAGTAATAACCAACTATGACTCCATAATAATACACAAATAATCCCTTATCAATCCACGACCAATCCCCTGTTAATTCACCAATAATCCCATGCGAATCCCCCACTAACCCACTATGAATAGTCTAAGACTCCACCAATAATCCCATATCAACCCAGCACCAATCCCATATTAACCCCCTACCAAACCGGTAATAATTCACTACTAATCCATTAACAAACCCATATTAATCCACAACTAATCCCCTATTAATCCACTAGTAGTCCACTAATAATCCCCTACTACTCCACTATTAATCCACTAATCCACATTTCCCCATGGGGATCAGTAAGGTCTGTCCACCCAATCATCCATCCATCAAAACACTCATATATACACTCAATTGGAATAGTGTAATCTGAATGAATTTTTTATCTAATTGAACGAGGTGAACGTTAGTGACTGATTTCTTGCGCCACTGGAATGTGTGTGTGTGTGTGTGTGTTCGGAATCGTCCCTCTCGGCTTGAGCGTGGTGCATGCACTTTACCCGGAACACGAGACACGCAGTTCTGCAAGACTTTTTGCTGATACTTTTTGACTTTACCATGTGCTTTTGTTTCCGTCTTGTCTCCTGTTTTGTGTTTGCCCTGATTATTCTGTGTGTTTATACCTGGCGCACTTTGCAGTGTTTGTTGTGAAGTATAAAGCTCAGGCTCCCGTACCTGTCTTTTACCACACCTTTGTTTTCCATGTCTGTCATTCTGGTGCTTCGACTCAGTTTCTCTTTTCCTTGTTTTGCCCTCGGCCTGTTCTCGTGTATGTTGTTTGTAGATCGTTTGACCTTTGTTTGCTTATTGATCCTGTTTCTGTCTCTCGGTCTGGATTTGTCGGCCTGTTTGTTTTAATAAACTGTTTTCCTGCACATGCATCTGCACCTGTCACTGTGCACGCTGTTGTATGAAACCACAGCTCATCTTTATAGATTTTAATCAATTTAAAATAATTGTGATTTTATAAAGCATCAGACTAACATTCTGAGGCAGATGCAGGATGTAAACTGACCAGAGGAAAGTTTAGAGTTTAATGTTCGCCTCAAGCGCACAGAGGATGTAGAACATAGAAGAACTTTAAAGCCTTTATTTCTTGCCAGTTAATCTTCCCCATACAGCGACTATTAATATTTTAACATTAGGGGATGAGTAAAGGTGTTATAGTACAGTATATCTGTAATATGTGCATTTTATGTTATTTTCAAGTTTATCAGGTGAATATGAAACGCTGAGTGACTTCACTCTGATCACGAGCTCTTCTTCTTCTTGCTGTGTGTTTAATATATTCACACATGGATGATGTTTTGCTGGGACGAAATAATTTAAAACTGGCTAAAATAAAAACATTTCACGATTAAAAGCATGATTTAAACGCTAAACTCACTGACTGGACTCGCATGTTCCTTGTTGCCACGGTAATGTAAACAGTAAACCTCACTTCCCACTTGTGCGAAACCTTTCATCAGATTACACGTGCTGTTCGGGTCAACACAGATTTTATTCTCTGGATAAACAGTTCATTCGGGATGTCAGTCGGAAAGAATTCATACGGATCTGTGAGAAACTTTGCATGTAAAGATAAGCACTTTCTCATTAGTGTGGGAAAAGCTGTGAAAGTTTAAACGAAGACGAAATTAAGAACAGAGAGATTAAAACCAGCGCTGTTTAATTTACATGAATTTACATTCAGGTCTTTAAATAAAACAGATGCCTTCGCAGCTTTAGTGATCATGTTGTTTTATTAGTCGTAATAAAGTGGAAATAAAATAAGCTTAATTTAAAGTGCTATCGAAGGGTCAAGCCAACATGAGTTAAAAAAATGACAAGAATGAAATTGGAATATTACAGAAAATTATTTTCAAAGATAGCTCGAATTGCGTAAGAATCATGAATAAAAACAAAAGAATGTGTTGTTGCAATGCCACACTCTGGATGTAATTCATCACACGTGTTGAACCACATGGTCGTTTTTCCCAGATCCTGGATGAAGTGGAGCGGAGGAGAGGGATCTCGGCAGCGCTGGTCTACCCCTTCATGCGGAGTCTGATGGAATCTCCGTTTCCAGCCCCCGGAAAAACCATCAAAGTCAAAACCTTCCTGCCTGGTGCAGGCAGCGAGGTCAGATTATTATAACCCCTTATCTACGTATGTATAAAGGAATAAATATACTGTGATATGAACATGGAACGGTTATTAATATGAATCCGTCCCTGGATCAGATCCCTGTTTCCATAACAGCAGCAGGGAATGTAGAATGAGTTTCTGTGGAGGAAATTAAACTTCAGTAATGGTTTTTATTGTCATGCAAGTCGCTAATTTTATGTAAATATGGGCGTGGCTCTGTCACATACTGTATTTCCATACATTTTTAATCCATAACCATTTGTTACTGTGGAACCAATAGCGTATCAGAACGAGCACACTAATTATAAATGATGTGCAGCTACACTACAGTCAGAGCTGCTGTTATAGAGAATTAATCAACACCTTCGCTTCTGACCAATCAGAGTCCGGAATCGGCATCACGGCGTAAATATGGTTAAATCTGATAAATAAGGTTTTTGATGCCGTGCTTACGTGGTGTATAAATGAACGATTTTCTCAGGTGATGGAGTTGAGGAGGCCGATGGACTCGAGGTTGGAGCACGTGGATTTTGAAAGCCTCTTCGGCTGCCTGAGTGTGAGACAGGTGGTGTGTGTGTTCGCCTCGCTGCTGCTGGAGCGCCGGGTCATCTTTGTGGCCGATAAGCTCAGGTGAGATGTCATTGGCATGACCTTGTGACCTCAGCGTTAGCTTGTTGTTGATTGCGGAGTGAGTTAGCATCATCATGTGACATTCTGAACAGCCTGCGCTTCTCCTGACAACCACTTTTGCTCTTCACACCAAACATGGTCAAATAATGCTCTGAAGCTGAGTGTCCAGAGCGCTGAGAGTGTGAGCCTGGAGCAGATGTTCTCAATAACAGCCCACTTCACTGATCTGCGATATCACTTCCATTTTTCCATGCTGTCATTCCACATCTGCCCGACACTGAGAACACACTTTTAACTCACAATGCTCAGAAAATCCTTTTTTGTTCATTTAAATATAAATCTAACTCTGTGGGAAGCGTACAGTAAGCGGAGTTATGGCGAGAAGATAACCCTGCTGTGTCGAGATTTATCTTGTGAGATTTATGTTACTATAGAAACAAATTTCTCACTCTGTCTTCCTCCATGTTAAACTTTCACATACCGAGTCACAGACTACCAACTGCAAGAAAATACATTACGGCGGAATTTCACAAATTTCCATCCATCAAGCCATTATCTGTAGCTGCTTTATCCTGTTCTACAGGGTTGCAGGCGAGCTGGAGCCTATCCCAGCTGACTACGGGCGAAAGGCGGGGTTCACCCTGGACAAGTCGCCAGGTCATCACAGGGCTGACACATATGCCGCTTTTCCACTACAAACGCGGCTGAGCCGTGCCGTGCCGAGTCAAGCTGAGTCGTGCTGAGTCGAGCTGAGCGGGGCTGTTGGAGTTGCATTTCGACTACAACCGCGCTGAACCGTGCTGGCTGGAAGTGGGTGGACACATTGGGTGGAGTTAGCGAAAGTGGGTGGACGTCATGTGATGTCGTTAAGCAGCGCAAACAGTGACATCAGTGACAGTGGCGGAACAAGTCAGAGCCGGGCCGGGGGCGGGGCAAATGACCGGGCCCTTTATTAAAGCTTATCATAACATCATTTTAGGCTACAAAATGTCCGCAACTGCGGTGTTTACCAATTTCAACACTCCGGGGTGCAACTATGTTATTTTGTACATTAAGTCCTTCAAACGAACATGTAACTCAGAAACAAAAAACATTCGGCGACATACTGTACATGGCTCATAATAAAACATCAATAGCCTACTGCGCGCATTATTTGAAGGGCATACGGCGAGCCTTGTGCTCCGCGAACTCGTCCACGATGCTCTGTATGTCACTGATTCAGTGAGCTTTTAAGCGGTAGTCTCACGACCCGGATAGTAAACAATAAACATGGAGGACATGGAGTCGTTAGTGTTGCTGGTCTTGGTGCTGTGGCTTGTTGTCACCGACAACGCCAACAGATACTGGCAAGAGCGTATAGATGAGGCGAGGCGCATAAGGCTTCAGAAATTCTCGTAATTCGTAATTATTCTTCTTCTGGGTTTGCGGTGTTTACAGATCCCAGCGCGCTCGCGGGGCGTGTGAGGACACTCCTCCTCACCAATCAGTGCACAGGGGAGTGTCTGCTCACGCCCCCAACCTCACTCGGCACGGTTTGGCTCGCTTCAGCCCCACTCCAAAACCGTGCGAGTTTTAGGGGCTAAGCAGGGCTGAAGCGAGCTGAGTCGTGCTGGTTTTTGGTAGTCGAAACGCGAGCCGTGTCGGGCTGAAGTGAGCTGAAGCGAGCTGAAGTGAGCTGAAAAAGGGTAGTGGAAAAGGGCCATTAGACACAGACAACCATTCACACTCACATTCACACCTACGCTCAATTTAGAGTCACCAGTTAACCTAACCTGCATGTCTTTGGACTGTGGGGGAAACCGGAGCACCCGGAGGAAACCCACGCGGACACGGGGAGAACATGCAAACTCCGCACAGAAAGGCCCTCGCCGGCCCCGGGGCTCGAACCCAGGACCTTCTTGCTGTGAGGCGACAGCGCTAACCACTACACCACCGTGCCGCTCAATCTCACAAAATTATTAAATAAAAATTTGACTCACACGCTAACACTGGAACAAGCAGCTAATCACGTTGTCTGACTAGTTACTTAGCGAGTTAAACTAACCAGAGAATAAACTGCTTTACATTACATTATACTTTTTCCTTTTTTGAACGAAATGTTGTCAGATTTGTAAAATTTTCAGGTTTCCTTTACTGACGTGTTATACATCAGTCAGCTGTTAATTACCAGGTGTTCACTGCATATTTATATGTAGCCCCCCCCCCCAACACCATAAAAGGCAAAGCCCAGAGTGAGCTGAAAATGACAAAATGCAGCGCATCAGCTACCACAGACACACGCTAACTCCTCCTCTTTTTATAACATGCCATTACTTTAGTCCTGCTTGGATGGCTAGTTTTATTTGTCTTAATTTTTGCATTAATTTCCACAAAATGTTAATTCTGATGTTTACCTTTTAGCTAAGGTTCTAATCCTAACGTTCCAGGTTCGGACCTGACAGCCGTCAGGAACCTTTCTGTGTGGAGTTTGCATGTTCTCCCTGTGTCTGTGTGGGCTTCACCTGGGTGCTCCGGTTTCCCCCACAGTCCAAAGACATGCAGGTTCAGTAAAATACCCCACACTGGGGTTGCACAAGCCAGTGTGTCCTTATTGCTGGTCCCAAGCCCAGATAAACTGGGGAGGGTTGCGTCAGGAAGGGCATCTGGTATAAAACCTACACCAAATCAAACCTGTGGATCACGATGAGCCACTGTAGCGATCCCTAGCGGGAACAGCCGAAAGGAGAAGAAGACCTTTTAGCTAAAAATTTATCATGGTCATGAAATCCCACAATGCAGTGTGAAATGTTAGTGTCTAAATGATGCACTGCAGTGGGTAGAGAATTCCCATAATGCACTGTGATGATAAATCTACTGCACTCTGGCTGAGCTGAGGGGTAAATATCCAACCGCAGTGTTTTCGATCATGTTGATCAATTTTGTCACTCCTTCACTGTTCTAATCCCAGCGTTCCGGTGTTCCATTTTCCCGTGTAGTTCGAGGAGACGACTCCTGTGAAATTAAATTAATCAGAGGACACATCTCAGAACCACACCCGCTGTGGCATCATGATGGTCTGTATGTAGAAGTGGGTCAGGGCAGAACCTGGTAGCGGGCAGGAGTCCCCCGGGAGTCTCTGGTGTGGTGTCCATCCTCCCTTTTTCCAAAATGGACTCAGGAACAGAAATTAGGGAGTGAGTTATTTGTGAAAGTCTAATCTCCACAAATCAGCAGCATGTTTAAACAAACAGCGGCGGGGGGGACCTGGGACAGGCGGTGACCGCGAGGGGAAAGAATGTACTTCCTGTGTGTGTGTGTGTGTGTGTGTGTGTGTGTGTGTGTGTGTGTGTGTGTGTGTGTGTGTGTGCGCGCACGCGTCCTACAGAATTGTTTGTTGTGTATGAAACTAATGACAGTTATTTCAGGAAAGGACTAAAACACAGGAAAATAAACAATCGGTTGGTAAGTTTCTGAAAACAAACAGTATGAAGAATAATTATTTTTGCAGCACTAATTTAATAACGCAGATATCACATTTGAATTTAATACTTAAATATTTTGGAATATTAATGATTTTGTAATACTGATCTACCACAAAGCGCAAATGGGCATTATTATTATTATTATTATTATTATTATTATTATTGTTGTTGCTGTAGTATCAGACATTTTTAATGGTACAAATTTACTATGATGCGATAAATCCAAATGATTCGCTCAAATGATTCCTCGGATCCTATGGCACGTGTGGTGTGACGTTTCTTCAATTCCCCACTCGCAACTTTAAAGCTGTCCTGCCTTTCAGATTTTTCAAGTGTAGATCATAAAAAGAATTTTCCCGACACCCACTTATTTTTGTTTAGTGACTGAAAGCTACTGAATTTGAATCACAGACTTCTAATTTTATTTTATTTTTTTCAAAAAATAGAACCTGGCCTTAAATTCTCCGCTATTTTTTCCTGCTTCACCATGACCCAATTCAAGATACTACATCATGCATCACGTGGTGGGCTTTCCCCGTTCACGCAAGGCATTGTGGGATACAAATTTGAAACAGGAGAGAAAAATGGAGGACGTGAGTGTGCGAATGAAACGTGAAAGAGCGACTACAGTAACGGAAAGAAAGCGAGAAGAAAAGACGTTATGTTCTATACGAAGGAAAGGAAACGCAGGACCAAACTAATAAATATGGGCGCTCAGCGAGCACCTCGGTGTGATCAGCTGTTCGTTTAGCGACAGAATGATGGAACTGTCAGTGCACGCTCAAAGGTAAACCTGTAGATGGCAGTAATGCAACACTGTGGATGCCAGCTGCCGTAAAACCCAAAAGAAGAAGGTGGTAAACCTGCGCATGCGCACACGGACTTCCTCTGTCTGCTTGACTGCGCAAAGCGAGCGATTTCATGCACATTATTTGCTTTAATCCCCTCAAATTAAATAACTTCCCAGCCACAGAATGGCCTGATATTTTGTGAGATATTACAGAAATAAACATACAGTGAGGAAAATAATTATTTGATCCCCTGCTGATTTTGTAAGTTTGCCCAGTTACAAAGAAATGAGCGGTCTGTAATTTTTATAGAACTTTAATTTTAGCAGATAGAGACAAAATATCAACAAAAAAGTGCAGAAAAAATATATAAAGATTATAAATTAATTTGCATTGATCGAACAAAATAAGTATTTGGTCCCCTACAAACCAGCAAGAATTCTGGCTCCCACAGACCGGTTACTGTATGTGTCCATGAGATCAGATCAGACCAGATCAGACAAAACTTTCACTACGTTCACACTGCAAGGCTTAATGCTCAATTCTGATTTTTTGGTGAAATCCGATTTTTTTGTGAGGTCGTTCACATTAACAAATATATGCGACTTGTATGTGATCCTCAGTATGAACGAAAAGCGACCTAAAAGTGTTCCGCATGCGCATTGCAGGATACGACGACGTCACACGCAGTGAGCATGGCCAGTGTTTACGGAAGTAAAACCGCCCGGTTGCGGTATGACCCATCCAATCTAGCTTGAATAGCTGCATCCCCCCAAATGGAAATCAGCTCCCTAACCTCTGCGTCCTTCCATTGAGAAGATTCAGAACCTTCACAGCCCGAAGCGTCCCTCGCATTGATGTCATGCGCAGGGGCGCAGATACGTTTTTTGAACTGGGGGGGACAAAAAACTGGGGGGGACAAAGCTGCCAGCAAACCAACCCCAACCCCGATATGCCTGTCAAACTTGTTGTGGGTTACCATAGCAACCAAGCTTGAGCTCGCAACCTGTGCAGTCTGCGCAGCTCAACCAACCGAATATCAGTCTTTGTTTTGTTTTATGTGAGTTGTTGCAACTATGTATACACTGCTGTGCACCTCAATAAACCGAATGGTAATTAGTCTTTTGATTTTTCCGTGAGGTTTGCCTTATGCAAAGTGGGGGGGACCGAACGAGGTGAATTTAAATCTGGGTGGGACGAGTCCCACCCTCTATCTGCGCCCGTGATTATGCGCCATGTTGTTGTAACTTTTTTTGAGAGACCCGCCGCCTACTTCAGCGCAGAATAGTGACGTTTGTGGCTTGTTGATGACGTGTAAGTCGGATGAATGCGACCTGGCGGTTCAGACTGAAGTCGCATATGAAAAGAGCGGATAGGGATCGGAATTAGGACCACATATCCAAACGGCCTGGGTCGGATTTGAAAAAATCGGATCTGTGTCGTTCATATTGTCAATAAAAGATCGGATACAGGTCACATATGGGCGAAAAGATCGGATTTGAGTCACTTCAGCCTGCAGTGTGAATGTAGCCTTAATTTATCCCCGAAGGGCAATGAGGTGCACAGATTCATCTGCCACTTTAAGAAAGTACTCCTAATTTCTACTCGTTATAGTTATAAAAGACACCTGTCAACAGAATCAACCTCTTCCAACCTCTCCACCACCATGGGCAAGACCAAAGAACTTTCAAAGGACATCAGGGACAAGATTGTAGACCTGCACAAGGCTGGAATGGGCTACAAGACCACCAGCAAGAACCTTGGTGAGAAGGAGACATCTGTTGTTGCAATTATTAGAAAATGGAAGAAATACAAAATGACCATCAATTGCCCTCGGCCTGGAGCTCCATGCAAGTTCTCGCCTCGTGGGGTAAGGATGATCGTGAGAAGGGTGAGGGATCAGCCCAGAACTACACGGGAGGAGCTTGTTAATGATCTCAAGGCAGCTGGGACCATAGTCACCAAGAAAACCATTGGTAACATACTACGCCGTAATCAGAGGTGGGTAGAGTAGCCAAAAATTGTACTCAAGTAAGAGTATTGTTACTTTAGAATAATATTACTCAAGTAAAAGTAAAAAGTAGTCGTCCAATTAATTACTTGAGTAAGAGTAAAAAGTACTAAGTGAAAAAACTACTGAAGTACTGAGTAACTGCTGAGTAACTTTTGTTTATTGATCAGGACGTCATAACAGGCAGAGATTTCATATATATTTCACACATATAAACTGTGTGTGTGTAGTTCTGTGTATTAACAATAACAACAAGAAGCTCAAGGCAGTCTGCACATAAACCATAACACTGTGTGTGTGTGTGTGTGTGTGTGTGTGTGTGTGTGTGCCAGTGGCGGCTGGTAGTCTTTCAAACAGGGGAGGCTGGTCGGTTACGATATTTCCAGATTTTAAAAGAAAAAACATCAGTTTTGCCCATACTCTTGCCTCTGATCTGGCTGATTGTTGGCAGGGTCACAAACTGTGAAATAACAGGTTCTTTTGGCCCATTAGCCTACTGTCCAATATACATGATGGTGGTGTTGGGGGGGAGGGGTATATTTTAACATTTTATATTTTAAAATTATGGCATGTTGTTTAAAAATTGATTATTGAAAGCAGCTCTTTGTCAGGAACCTCAGCAGTAACAGCAGAGTGTTCTGGAATAGGCACAAGCACTGACCTTGGGGAGCCAAACATAGAGCTGGGGGCCACACATTTCATTCAATGACACTTTCCCTATATTTTACTTATTTTGACTGAGAAATGTTTTATTGACAATTTTGATAACCCTTCACTTTTAATCCAGGTCTGTAGTGTGAAATGTTCTCGGCTGCGTTTTTGTTTAAAAATGTTTTCCAAATTGTAGCTGTGTTTAATTCATATCCAGAGAAATATATATTCCAATATAATATACTCAGCATAAACATTTTAAATAGATTCTATATTTTTGGTCCATCCATGACATATTACTAAAGTAGCCTATTTACTGTTGTTGATGTGGGTCACTTGCTGTTAGCCAATTCACTTTCTCGTACCAGGAGAGCTGAAAGGAACGAGTATTATTCCCGACCTTTTTCACCAAGTCAGTTTGAGGCGTTGGTCTACCCTGCTCTTTAATTTTAATTTTTTCCTCGAAAGGAAGACTGGCAAATGGCTTCGCCAAAATTAAATCAGCAATGCTTGGCATCCGTGCGCAGCTTTCTTGCTAGCTGACTAGCCCCCTCAAATTCAAGTTCAGTCACTCAAATAAACGACATTTCTGGAACTAAGATAGCGAACTTGACAACACTATATTTACACTTTATTTACAATGAAAATATATACAAACTAAAAAAGCTGGTAGAAACCGTATGTAATGAATGAAATCGAAATGTAAGCTGATCTCTTACAATACACCACAGCACTTGCGAATCCACATGGGACTGAACTGAGATTCACCGCTGCCTGTCTATATTTGAAACGAGCTGTCAATCAAAGAAAATATCCGGCCGCTTTCACCAATCAGCAGTCTCCTCGCGGAAACTGCCATGCCCCTCCCACTGTGAGGCTGGGAGTCCGGTGGGTGGGTGTTGTTGCAGTATTTGTCCAATAATCGTCTTGCATTTTGATATTGAAAGCGCAGAGCTCCCAAATGCCATTGAAGTCCACTGAGGCTGGGCTGCATCGCGCTGTCACGAGGGGGAAAAACTCACGCACACATTAGGCGAACTGGGGAAAGTTATAACAGAATTATTTCGCACTGTAGTTGGGTTGAGCACATATATTTCTATGATTCTGGATCTGAAATAGCAATGTTATAAGGTCGGCTATAACATAAGCCTAGCGCAATTCATCCTACACGATGTTCGTCATTTTTAGAGGAGGCTGAGCCTCCCTCGCTGTCTTAGAGCAATCGCCCGTGATTCCCTCCATGAAGTGACTGTTCAGCTTTAACAGCAGCTGGCTCTCAATTCTGCCCTGTGAAGCTGTGACCTTTTAGCCGTGAACAAGTGAAAACAATAATAAATTAAATATTAATTAAATTTTTACAAAGTAACATAATAACAAAACAATGGGTAGAGGTTACAAAGAACAAGAAGAAAAAAGCAGTCTGCACATCAACCATAACACTGTGTGTGTGTGTGTGTGTGTGTGTGTGTGTGTGTGTGTGTGTGTGTGTGTGTGTGTGTGCGCGCGTGCATGTTCACTCCGTGAAGTGACTGTTGAGCTTTAACAGCAGCTGAACATCACACGTAATATCTCCTCGCATGAAAAAGACTGGAAATAATCCTGTAAGATGCGATCAATGATGTTAATCCTTTCCTCTCCCAAAAAGTTGTTTACTGGCTCCATCTCGCAGAGGAGTTAGCAAGTGGAAGTAACCAGCAGAAAGGTTGCTAACTAGCTGCCGGTGCCCAGCTTGGCTGGGTGGTGGTGGGGATTGCTAGCAAGCGGTCAAGCTAACAAGCTAATGCCCTTCCTTTTGTGAACAAGCACTTGTAGACAAATAATAAAACAAATCTCACAGAAAAAAAAACAAATCCCTCTAATCCACAACAAATACAGCAGCATGAAAAATGGAGATTTCACAAACGATATGTTAGGCGTTTTGTTATTTAGTAAGTTTTCACCAGTCTTCCATTCCCAGTTTTTGACCAGAGCCGTGTACAACTGTAACGCTATTGAGGAGCTGACATCAGGCGAGCAACCGTATTTTCATGAGCATTTTTTGGTTTCACATCAATAAAAAGTGATTGTTAGGAAGATTTTTTGTAGTTTTATTTCTTGGTTCTCTGGTGTGTGTGTGTGTGTGTGTGTGTGTGTGTGTGTGTGTGTGTGTGTGTTATCTTGCCGTCTGAGGCCGCAGTGCATCAATACATTTCCACAAAACAATGTATTTTACAGTTATTTATGATGTTACAACAGGGCGAACGTCTGCCTACGAACACAGCCAGAAGCGCACAGCCTACTGACCGCAATGTGTTTCCTCAAATTCAGCGTTGAGTTTTTATAAGCTGAAACGTTCACTGGTTTGGGGAGACACATGTGATACCGCATAACATAACGATTATTTTTTGCTGTTTGGAAAGTGAGCATGGTTTGTATGTGTGGCCGGGCTGTGCCTCTTTGGCTTGTTGAGAAACGCTGGCCGCTGTCTCTGCCATTTTCCTTCTGCTTCCGGGCTCTTTTCCACCTGGACTGCTCTTGCCGCGGGAATTTTGTGTGCGGGCGCGCGCGGCGGCTTGGCTCTGTTTGATTGGCGAATCGGAGTTAAACCATAGCTCCTCCCACTATGGCTCTGGCTGCTCCATGTGATCGGTGAGATGCGGTCATGTGACAGAGCCTCTGCTGGAAGTCTCGACAAAACATAAACAAACAGAGCACGCATCGCACGGATCAATAAAAATAAAGTAGCAAGTAACGAGCAGAATATAGCCCAATGTAATGGAGTAAAAGCACCGCTTCTTCTTCACAAATATACTCAAGTAAAAGTAAAAAGTATGCTGCATTAAAACTACTCTTACAAGTACAATTCATCCAAAAAGTTACTCAAGTAAATGTAACGGAGTAAATGTAGCGCGTTACTGCCCACCTCTGGCCGTAATGGATTGAAATCCTGCAGTGCCCACAAGGTCCCCCTGCTCTAGAAGGCACATGTACAGGCCTGTCTGAAGTTTGCCAGTGAGCACCTAAATGATTCAGAGTAAGCTTGGGAGAAGGTGATGTGGTCAGATGACACCAAAATGGAACTCTTTGGCATCAACTCAACTCCTCATGTTTGGAGGGAGAGAAATGCTGAATACAATCCCAAGAACACCATCCCCACCATCAAGCACAGAGGTGGAAGCATTATGCTTTGGGGCTGTTTCTCTGCTAAGGGTACAGGACAACTTCACCGCACTGAGGGGCTGATGGACAGGGCCATGTACCGTAAGATCTTGGAAGAGAACTTCCTTCCCTCAGTCAGAGCACTGAAGATGGGTTGCGGATGGGTCTTCTAGCATGACAACGACCCAAAACATACGGCCAAGGCAACAAAGGAGTGGCTCAAGAAGAAGCACATTAAGGTCGTGGAGTGGCCTAGCCAGTCTCCAGACCTTAATCCTATAGAAAATTTGTGGAGGGAGCTGAAACTTCAAGTTGCCAAGCGACAGCTTTGAAACCTTCAGAATTTGGAGAGGCTCTGTAAAGAGGAGTGGACCAAAATCCCTCCTGAGATGTGTGCAAACCTGGTGACCAACTACAAGAAACGTCTGACTAATGTGCTTGCCAATAAGGGTTTCTCCACCAAGTACTAAGTCATGTTTTGCTTAGGGACCAAATACTCCTTTCACTCGATCAAATACAAATGAATTTATAACCTTTATTTGTCTTTTTTTCTGGACTTTTTGTTGATATTCTGCCTCTATCTGCTAAAATAAAAGTACCATAAAAATTATAGACCGCTCATTTCTTTGTAACTGGAAAACTTACAAAATCAGGAGGGGATCAGATGGTTATTTTCCCCACTGTATATCACAATGACCACATTTCAGAGGGAACTAAATTTCACCAGTTTTATGAAATGGAAAGGCCATCTAGCTTTAATTCCTACCTGCAATTAGTTCCCGCAAAAATGGACGAAAAACTGTAAGCGTTGTTACCTCTTCTCCTTTCATATACATCCTCTCGTTATCAGTAAACCTCTACAGAGACATTACGAAGAAAAATAAAGCTTGGAAGGAAGTCGTAGAGATTGTTGATGAATCTGCTGAGAGTACGCAGCGAGTACAGTTAATTTACTTGACTCGTCTAATCTGAGAACGAAGCTGAGCGTATAACCCGTAAATCACAGCAGGTTTCCACACTGATTAGTGCATTATTTCATTCAAGTGCACCTCGTTAGCTTTAGAAGTTATATACACAATATGGCCAAAAGTATGTGGATACCTGACCATCGCAGCTGTGTGCACGTACACAGTGTGAGGAGATTTAACACAGGTTGAAGTTTTATCATCTGCTTTTTATTTATTCGTTCAGATGTGTGAATATTCAGTGAGTTTGTTGTATGTTTCATGGCAGGGCAGCTTGTTCTCCTTCCACATTAGACTCATTAATCTGGTCATGAGGAGGGAATGGTGCTCTCTTTTAAAATGTAGGTTGGGGTTTTGAAAAGCGGTACTCTGTGGAAATCACACAGTTCATCATTAATACTTAAGACTAAATTCTGACAGCAGTAAGCACCTGGACAGGTAGGATGAGGTCCAGGCTGTAGTCTGAGGTATAATCTGAGGAACAGTATTCCTCTTTTTCCCACATCACTGGTATAACCGGAGCCTTTCCTGGGAAAAAGCAGTGCAGCTCGGTCCCAGGATTCCTCGCCAGCGCTGCATGATATATGTCTCAGTGCACTGTAATGTATATCCACACAGAAACCCATTCCATGTTAGGAAAATCTCCTTCATACTAATCAGATGAGATCAGATTTTTGGACACGTGTGTGTGTGTGTGTGTGTGTGTGTGTGTGTGTGTGTGTGTGTTCAGTAACATTGAGGATGTCGTTAGTAATTAATCACGGCGATGGGTGTGTCTTCACCACCAAAGCAGAACACTGCACGTGTGCTACACACACCTCGATTTAATACACACTGATTATTTGAGTCTTTATTATAAGTGTTTTACATTAAACACCTCCACATGTGAAACTGATCCAGTCTGAATAGAGCTGTAGAGATTATTTCTCTTAACTCAACTCAGAAGATCAGACACCCAGAGCGTGTGTGAGCTGTTAGAGAGGAAAAAAGAAACCTTACTCTTGATGTAATAAATCCGTGCGATTCAGCATCATGTGGAGTTTGTTATTTAACCGGATTTTATTGAATGAACTGCTCCAGCGTTCCTCCTCGTGTCTCTCATCTGCCTTGTGCTTTGAGAAATGTTCGATGGCAAGAAAGGGTTAACCACAGGGGCTGGTTTTGATCTTCCTGTTGTGGAAATGACTTTCCCTGGTTTTGGTTCATCATCAGGGGCGGAACGTGGGTGTAGATGCTCGCCTTTGCCTTGCTTTTTTTGGGCCTAGCGTGAGAATTTCATGTTGCACTGTGCAAAAAAAAAAAAAAGAAAAGATAGAGAATAGTATTGACCGTGTCTGACTTTTTTTTTAAACTTTCTGCAATAAAAGTAAATTCTAAAGCTGGACCTGGGATGGAACCAGTCATTATA
This sequence comes from Neoarius graeffei, assembly GCF_027579695.1. Classification (NCBI taxonomy): domain Eukaryota; kingdom Metazoa; phylum Chordata; class Actinopteri; order Siluriformes; family Ariidae; genus Neoarius; species Neoarius graeffei. The sequence goes on along the minus strand of NC_083583.1, from coordinate 1,949,929 downwards.
CATTACACATTTACACTTTTACCCAACTGTGAACATTTTGTGTTTTAAGCTGTAGTTATGAGGATGGTTTATGTCCCATGGTGCTGTGCAAGATCCAGCTGAACTCACACACTTCTTTATCGTAGAAGCCAAGCCATCTGACAAACTCATTAACTCTGTCCGTGTTCCTCAGGAGCGCTGCTGAAGAGATTTAGCACCCACACAGCCTTATAAACATGGGAACATTGTTAAATTAGTATTATATACAGGCTATAATTATTGGCACCCTTTAAAAGTATGGGCAGAGATAATTATAATAAGTAATTTTTACACAAAGTGAAATAAATTTTGCTCAGTTTATTAGAGGAATCATTTACATTTACTGAAAAGTTATTCTCATAAAAATAAACAATAATAATAATTATTAATGTTATATTATTCCATGAAAAATAATATGTAAAATCGAAAAAATGTTATGTAAAATATATAACATAGAAAATAGATAAGAAATACAAACATCATACACACAAACCCATTAAAAAGTAAAAACTTAAATATTATTCTTTAAATTAATAATAATAATAATAATAATAATAATAATAATAATGGTGTGGTTTTGACCAAATTACTAGTTGCACACACTGAAGCTTCAAAAACTCAATACAAAACATACAGATGTTTGTTGACTTCTTGTCTGGTAACTGAAAAAAACAACACCATTTAAACACAAAGTAAAACAGAAATTGCTGGAAACCGGATGTTTACTTGGCATTAAAGCTACAAAGCAAAGGGGAGTCCCATATACGATTCGTACATTGGGGGAGTGCCTGTTAGAGAGCACACTTGTCCTGGGCCATCGGCATAGTGAGGTAGGGTGGCCAGTTCCTTTCCTCGCCGCCTTTAACTTCCCCAGTGTTTCCACCAGGTCCCCATTCACTGCTGGGTGGACAGGGAGCGAGCCCGAGATCCCCGTCGAGCCGAGGCTCGAACCAGGGACCGTTCGCTTAGCGGTCAAGCGCTCTAACCACTTGGCCACCTGCGCTCCTTAAAGCTACAACAATGAGCCGATTATAAGATTTGCATGAAAGAATTCATTACTGAGACGCAAATCCACAAAACGCAGCTTCTGAACTTCAGCAAACCTCACCGGAGCTACAGTTTTTGTGGTGAGATGAAACCAAAATCAAACTATTTTCTCCCATAAACATCGCCAACTTGTTTTGGTTGATTAAAAAATTAATAATCTTGACATGTATCTAATCTTGAGTCTCAGTGCTGTTATTCTGTCCATATATTAATTGTAGGGGTGCCAGTAATATTGAAACTAGGTGCTGCAGAGAAAATTGTGCTGTCTGGGTGGGAGGGGCATACTGTTTATATCTCCTGTCAGTTACAATGAGACTAGCCAATCATGGGCATCTGTGAGCTCATGTATGTGGAAGAGGGCGGATAGCACTTTCACGTTCCTCTGAGTGTGTTACGCTGTGGTGTGATGCAGCACGAGATGCAGTTTGAAAAGATGCAGTTGGCTTCACATGGCTCAGAAGAAGCAGGAATAAATCTTCACTCTCTTGGAGATTGGCCAAGACATAAATTAGGAAGAAAATCAGAGGGAAAAAAACCTGTCCAGGATCCATCCATTTAATCTCACTGTGTGACCTTCTGCTGGTTTTTATTATCCAGTTATTATGGAATATTAAGGAATCTTTCACCTTGTGTGCTTGCTGATGTCTTTCACTTTCACACACGCTGTCTGTAGAGACCGACTCTCTCATTAGTGTTTTATTTTGACGGTCTGTCACTTTCTTGGGGTAAAATAAAACTCCCCTGAATCTTTTCCCATAGTGCTGTGCATGCACACGCTTCACTTTTGACTTATCAGTGTGACAGTGTGAAATTCTAGGATCTGAAACGATCAGTTTCGCCCTGTGACTACATTTTTAAACATCTCTCTCCACTCCCCCTGTTCAGACGGAAAGCTAGACACAACCTAGCAGGATTAATGGGCTGCGAAATTTAACGTTCTGAGGCTGAAAGGATGTAGCTAATTTGAGGTGAAGAAGCAGTCATTTCATGTCTCTCTCTCTTTCTCTAAACAGGAGTGAGTGCACGTATCACAGTGCTCGTCTGTGAAAACGGAGCTGTAGACGTTTATATTCCACATTCGATCTCCTGATCTGCTCTGATCTTCAGAGATGGTAGTAGTCCTGCTTTAATCACGTTGTTTCTCTGTAAGTGGTCACGAAGGAAAAAAGGGTCAGTCAGTGTTAACAACCTCCGCCACTGTGGTATTCATGACTTCCAGCTGGAAGATCTCACGACTCACTTCTGACGTCAGACCGGACTAGCGTTTAAAGAAACATGTTAATTCTGTGGACAAATCTTTCTCGTTATGGAACGTCAGTGAAACAAGTTCCTGTTGTCACTTAAGTTATAGCAGCTATAAACAGTCTTTCCCTCAGCAGACTTTCTTTATTTTCTCTCTTCAAGTAAAACGCAGCTTGTTTAAGAAGTGTAAACTCCTCTGTCCTGAAAATGTCTCAGAACTTAAAGTTCCAGCTTCAACTCTGACTGTTACACAGCACTCACATTGGAGACTCCTTCCAGAGATGTTACATAAACATCTTCTTATTTGAAGAAAACTTCACCATATCAACGGTTATCAGTGGAGCGTCTGACATGTGTACACATCTCTGTGAATGAGCTGTTACTATAGAAATGATCTCATCTCATCTCATTATCTGTAGCCGCTTTATCCTGTTCTACAGGGTCGCAGGCGAGCTGGAGCCTATCCCAGCTGACTACGGGCGAAAGGCGGGGTACACCCTGGACAAGTCGCCAGGTCATCACAGGGCTGACACATAGACACAGACAACCATTCACACTCACATTCACACCTACGCTCAATTTAGAGTCACCAGTTAACCTAACCTGCATGTCTTTGGACTGTGGGGGAAACCGGAGCACCCGGAGGAAACCCACGCGGACACGGGGAGAACATGCAAACTCCACACAGAAAGGCCCTCGCCGGCCACGGGGCTCGAACCCAGACCTTCTTGCTGTGAGGCGACAGCGCTAACCACTACACCACCGTGCCGCCCTATAGAAATGATAACGATTAATTATAAATAAACCTGCGCTGCTGTCAGAGCTGCTGTTATAGAGAATAAATCACCACTTCCTGACCAATCAGAGTCCAGAATTCTGATACTTACTGTACACTTTTCTGGTCACAAGCTTCAGTGCTCGTTATCTAGTAAAAATATTTTATTCAGTAACCAAGTGAAATAATTGTGTTTATGAATTCATGTCCCTGGTGCCGTCATGTCACTAGTTAAGCCAGGTGGGTTTTTTTGCGTCTCAGACAAAGCACAGCGTGTGAGAGACACTTTTCACATTTCTCAGTGTTCCTGATAACGATATCCGTGACCTCGAGAAAAACTTGAACTTGAGCGCTTTTCCCACCCTTTAAAAAAATTTGTCACAGGATACATTTGGCCTGAGTTTGCTCTGAGCGCTGCAGATATTTTTGCTTTCTTTGGTGATGAGAAATGAATTTGATGTAAAGTATCATATTGCACAGCAGACAGCATTTAAACGGAACTTCCTCAGTCTGATCACGCCGGCCTGCTTATAGTCACAGATTCCACCGTCTCGCCTGCAAAGCCAGGATCAACTGGAAAATCTGGGCTTGGTTTCCATAGTGGTGTCCATCACCAGATTAGCTGCATCTGTGTGTGTGTGTGTGTGTGTGTGTGTGTGTGTGTGTGTGTGTGTGTGTGTGTGTGTGTGTGTGAGAATCAGGTGATTTAAGTGTGTGTTGTTATGTTTCTGTCTGCAGTGTCCTGTCCAGCTGTGTACACGCCGTGGTGGCTCTGCTTTACCCCTTCTCCTGGCAGCACACCTTCATCCCTGTGCTTCCCTCCTCCATGGTGGACATCGTGTGCTGCCCGACTCCGTTCCTGGTGGGACTCCTGTCCAGCTCGCTGCCCAAACTCAAGGAACTGCCAGTAGAGGAGGTAATGCTAACCCTAACACTAATGCTCAGACTAACACTTATCCTCCACTTTCACATGAGGAATGTTTGGAATACAGAAACCCAGACTAGACGAGCTCACACTCCCTTCACACTGCGGGGACTCGACCTCCTTTCACACTCATCACACTGATTACTTTCCTCTGACAGACTGAAGAACAAAACTCTGATTTGGGACATTAGGGCGTCGGATTGTCAGTGCGTTCGTTATGATTTGAGACACTCGGGAGTGCACCGTATCAGGACTGTTTTTGTGTAACAATTTTGTGAAACAACTTTCCTGTGTAAAACTTTAATCTTACGGGTTGTTGGTTTGCGAGGTGCATTAATCAAAGTAAAGATGCAGCAACATTATTTTTTAAAGCTTTGTAAAGTTCATGTTACTCAGATGAACAGAAAAGAAGGAAAAAGTGAAGTGTTAAAAAAAACAAGCAAATTGGAGTCAGTTTGTAAAGTTAAATATATTTAACAGTTATTCCACGAAATCGAGTCGTACATGAGCTGATAGGTGACGAGGCGCGTAGCACTGAGATTGAGTGGAATAACTGTTTTATTCTCTCCACATTCACTGGATTTTGAGAAATGGAGCATTTTTATTTTTTGCAAATTCGATAAATAAAAACTTTATACAAAATGTCCGACAAAATCATTTCCACTTACAATGTAAACAAACCGGCGAAATGACAGGAGCAATTTGTGAAAAATGCCATAATAATAATTCTTGGAAAAAAAACCATTCTTACCATCAAATACTTTTATTCCATATTTTGCTGCTTTTTTTTTGTATTTTGTGTGGTTTTGTTTTCGAGTAGAGTTTTTATTTCGTCCTCGGTTGGTTCAGCAGCACGCGCCACCATTTTGTTTTTCTCTACTCATGGTATATGAGCTGATATCCTAGTAGTAGAGTAGCCAATCAGAGCGCACGTTTGCTCATATCCAGTGAATATGAAGAGAATAAATATAAATCGTCCATGTTTCATATGTAAGTAATAATATTATTTTTTGTACTCGTGCTTCTCATTATTGTATCATTTCTTGGAATCTGTTTTTATACTCGAGTCATGAGCTAAAATAAAAAAGCACTTTGGTGTAGGAAGGATCTATAAACCTCATCACTCCGTTTTCTTTTATTCCTCTGAGCTCATTTAAAGAATTAATGCATCCTTAAAGATGGATTTCTGGGCCACAGCCTGAGGGATGTGAAGCACTGAGGAATAAAGGAGGCATCAGTGAGAGTTTTGAGGAGCACCGTGTGTGTGTGTGTGTGTGTGTGTGTGTGTGTGTGTGTGTGTGTGTTAGAACATGGCTGATCACGTGTGAGTTTAGTGATGAAGTCCTGGTTTTGGATGTAGACCCTCACCTCGTGTATAGATCAGTGAGTGAGTGAAAACGCCTCTCGTTCTGCAGTGTGGGTTTAAACCTCTTCACTCAGGGTTGTGGTTTTCTGCTGATCCACAGAGAGCTCAGATTACAGCGACTGAGCGCTGAATCAGAGAGCCGACTTTACTCAATCCCCTAAACTCAACACACTTTTGCTTTTCACTCGTCGTGCTCTGAAGTACACGTGAACACAGATCAGTGGTGTAAAGCAGGTTTGCACAAACACACCCTCACATCGTCGTGCACGCACACCTCGGCATGTTCCAACATGACCTTCTGTTTGGCCTAGGAGACAAACATCATAAATCTCAGTCATGCCCCCTGTCAGACACACCCCTCTCAGCCATGCCCAGCGATCTCCCGTTTACTAATCACTCTCACCTGGCGCTCGTTACCTCCTCAGTGTCCCGTGTAAACGCCTTCTCCTGACTCCGTCGTAGGAGGTGTGCAGTAGATGCTTTATTTTATAACAGATTGTCCTGAAGAGGGCGCTAGTATAGCAGAGAGGTTGTTAAAAACCAAAAAGAAGTGGAATAAGAGCTCGAATCACAAATCTTAGTTACTCTCAAGCGCTCTTCATTACTAACTGTTTTGTCTGTATGGACCTGCTTTCTTTAATTATAAAACCCTTCAGCTGCATACCTGACCGGAGACGTTTGGTGTGTGTGTGTTTCTCGATGTTGGTGTACAATCCAGGGTATTGTAGCATACAGACACTTTGCTATGCAGCTGCAGGTTACACAACCGTGACAGATCGGTGGTGTATGATCTACATGAGCTGTGCAGATCATGAAGTGCACTGGTGTAGAAAGTATGCTTTTATAATTTCAGTGGAATTTCTGTCGAGTTTAAGCTTCACTCATGCGCGTAAGTGCAAAGGAAATAGTGCGTAAAATAAAGGCAGTGTGACCATTACACGCGAGCTTGAGTACGACGCGTCTCTAAAGACGCAGCAGAACGAACTGGAATTGAACGGGGTCTCGATGCGATGCGTGCTGTACGAGTTGGTCTTTACTCAAATGAACCGTCTGGCTGTTGACCTGAAAAAGAAAAAAACCAGAGCAGATTTATCTTTCACAGCTTCCAGGAATTGAGGGAGAGAAAAAAAGCATCACAGATGAAACACTTTGCCCAGAATAAGAGCCAAAAGCTTCTGTGTACAAATCTGTCAGTTAGTGTCAGCTCCTTAAACTCTGCGCTCCTCACATCACACTCACTGAGCACACTGGAACAAAGTGCACATTAATCTGATAACGACAAAACAAACCTCAAGAAAACCCTCAATAAATCAAACCCTACAGTACACACTGTATCATCACGCAGAGCACAGGTCACACAGTAGGGACGACTGGGGTAAATGAGTTTCATTCTCCTGCCTTGGAAGGTTTTATTGTTGTTTTGTGGTTGAATTAGATTTTGGATGAAATTTCTTGCTGACTAAAGACACATGCATCACTGCTTCAGCAGCAGGTAAAGTGCTGTAACATCGCATTCCTGCATTCAATCAGGAAAATACTTTCAATTTCACTTGAAAATAACACAGCCCTCCATGAATCATTATGTTTTTTATATTAAAGTCCTGTTAAATGTGAGAGTTAACATTGTAAAGCTTTATCATAAAGTTTTATCTCTTTCGAGTTTACTGTTCGAGTCTGTACTTTAAAGTTACACAGATCTACTTGAAGGTTGACATGAAAATATCTATAATATCAATAATATTCAATATGTAAAATGAATACTGTATATTATAGATATATATTATTGCTATTGTAGATTTTTTAAATGTATATTTAAGTTATTCCCCGAAATCAAGTCGTACATGAGCTGATAGGTGACGAGGCACCGAGTTGTCTATAATCCATGTACAACGAGATTGAGTGGAATAACTGTTTTATTTTATCCACATTCACTGGATTTGAGAAATGGAGCATTTTTATTTTTATTTTTTGCAAATTTGATAAAAACTTTATACAAAACGTCCAACAAATTGCAGACACGTGTAGTAAAATATTCAAATTTGACAAGATTTACATCAACAGTTGATCAGTGAAAACACATTTTATCAAAAAAATTAAACTTCAAAATTTTCAAGTAGAGTTTTTATTTCATCCTCGGTTGGTTCAGCAACACGCGCCACCATTTTGTTTTTCTCTACTCACAGGAAATGAGCTGATACAGTGATGCTTGAAAGTTTGTGAGCCCTTTAAAATTGTCTATATTTCTGCATACAGTGGGGCAAAAAAGTATTTAGTCAGCCACCAATTGTGCAAGTTCTCCCACTTAAAAAGATGAGAGAGGCCTGTAATTTTCATCATAGGTACACTTCAACTATGAGAGACAGAATGGGGGGAAAGAATCCAGGAAATCACATTGTAGGATTTTTAATGAATTAATTGGTAAATTCATCTCATCTCATTATCTGTAGCCGCTTTATCCTGTTCTACAGGGTCGCAGGCGAGCTGGATCCTATCCCAGCTGACTACGGGCGAAAGGCGGGGTTCACCCTGGACAAGTCGCCAGGTCATCACAGGGCTGACACATAGACACAGACAACCATTCACACTCACATTCACACCTACGCTCAATTTAGAGTCACCAGTTAACCTAACCTGCATGTCTTTGGACTGTGGGGGAAACCGGAGCACCCGGAGGAAACCCACGCGGACACGGGGAGAACATGCAAACTCCGCATAGAAAGGCCCTCGCCGGCCACGGGGCTCGAACCCGGACCTTCTTGCTGTGAGGCGACAGCGCTAACCACTACACCACCGTGCCGCCCCTTAATTGGTAAATTCCTCGGTAAAATAAGTATTTGGTCACCTACAAACAAGCAAGATTTCTGGCTCTCACAGACCTGTAACTTCTTCTTTAAGAGGCTCCTCTGTCCTCCACTCATTACCTGTATTAATGGCACCTGTTTGAACTCGTTATCAGTATAAAAGACACCTGTCCACAACCTCAAACAGTCACACTCCAAACCCCACTATGGCCAAGACCAAAGAGCTGTCAAAGGACACCAGAAACAAAACTGTAGACCTGCACCAGGCTGGGAAGACTGAATCTGCAAAAGGTAAGCAGCTTGGTGTGAAGAAATCAACTGTGGGAGCAATTATTAGAAAATGGAAGACATACAAGACCACTGATAATCTCCCTCGATCTGGGGCTCCACGCAAGATCTCACCCCGTGGGGTCAAAATGATCACAAGAACGGTGAGCAAAAATCCCAGAACCACACGGGGGGACCTAGTGAATGACCTGCAGAGAGCTGGGACCAAAGTAAAAAGGCTACCATCAGTAACACACTACGCCACCAGGGACTCAAATCCTGCAGTGCCAGACATGTCCCCCTGCTTAAGCCAGTACATGTCCAGGCCCGTCTGAAGTTTGCTAGAGAGCATTTGGATGATCCAGAAGAGGATTGGGAGAATGTCATATGGTCAGATGAAACCAAAATAGAACTTTTTGGTAAAAACTCAACTTGTCATGTTTGGAGGAGAAAGAATGCTGAATTGCATCCAAAGAACACCATACCTACTGTGAAGCATGGGGGTGGAAACATCATGCTTTGGGGCTGTTTTTCTGCAAAGGGACCAGGACGACTGATCCGTGTAAAGGAAAGAATGAATGGGGCCATGTATCGTGAGATTTTGAGTGAAAACCTCCTTCCATCAGCAAGGGCATTGAAGATGAAACGTGGCTGGGTCTTTCAGCATGACAATGATCCCAAACACACCGCCCGAGCAACGAAGGAGTGGCTTCGTAAGAAGCATTTCAAGGTCCTGGAGTGGCCTAGCCAGTCTCCAGATCTCAACCCCATAGAAAATCTTTGGAGGGAGTTGAAAGTCGGTGTTGCCCAGCGACAGCCCCAAAACATCACTGCTCTAGAGGAGATCTGCATGGAGGAATGGGCCAAAATACCAGCAACAGTGTGAGAAAACCTTGTGAAGACTTACAGAAAACGTTTGACCTCTGTCATTGCCAACAAAGGGTATGTAACAAAGTATTGAGATGAACTTTTGTTATTGACCAAATACTTATTTTCCACCATAATTTGCAAATAAATTCTTTACAAATCCTACAATGTGATTTCCTGGATTCTTTCCCCCCATTCTGTCTCTCATAGTTGAAGTGTACCTATGATGAAAATTACAGGCCTCTCTCATCTTTTTAAGTGGGAGAACTTGCACAATTGGTGACTGACTAAATACTTTTTTGCCCCACTGTAACTGCAACTAAACGTTTGCGGTAACTGTTGATCAGTCCTGCACACTGGCTTGGAGGAATTTTAGCCCGTTCCTCCGTACAGAACAGCTTCAACTCTGGGATGTTGGTGGGTTTCCTCACATGAACTGCTCGCTTCAGGTCCTTCCACAACATTTCCATTGGATTAAGGTCAGGACTTTGACTTGGCCATTCCAAAACATTCACTTTATTCTTCTTTAACCATTCTTTGGTAGAACGACTTGTGTGCTTAGGGTCGTTGTCTTGCTGCATGACCCACCTTCTCTTGAGATTCAGTTCATGGACAGATGTCCTGACATTTTCCTTCAGAATTCACTGGTATAATTCAGAATTCATTGTTCCATCAATGATGGCAAGCCGTCCTGGCCCAGATGCAGCAAAACAGGCCCAAACCATGATACTACCACCACCATGTTTCACAGATGGGATAAGGTTCTTATGCTGGAATGCAAGGTTTTCCTTTCTCCAAACTTAACTGTGGCAGTGGGGGCGTGGCCAAGCATCAGTTTGTGAATGGAGGGCGGGGCCGGAGAAGGTGGCTAAGTCATTACACCTGATGTCAGTTAATGTGTGTGTGTTCGTTGCAGGGATGGTGGAGCATAAAAGGAGGGGGAGAGCAGAGAAGAGGTCTCTCTCTCCCAACCAGAACACGTGTGTGTGTGTGGCATGTGTGACTGTGTGTGAGCAGCGAGTGATTAAAGCTGAAAAGCAAAGAAAAATTTGTAAAATAAAGTGTGTGTGACATCAACTCTCGCATGCCGTGCTTCTGTGCTCCACCCACATCAGGGATCTGTTACAGTGGTGCCGAAACCTGGAAGTACAGAAGGGAACCACCCCATGGAGTCCTCCCCATTCAAAGAGCTCATCCATGCGCTCTCTACCACCCAGCAGAACCAGCATCAAGCGCTGATCGCTCTCCGGAAGGAGCAAGAGCAACGCTTTGAAGCCTTGATGCTGGCCCAGCAGGAAGATCGCCAGGCATTCTGGCATCTGCTCGCGTCAGCAGGGGCTTTGACTGTCACCACAGCAGGCACCCTCACGAAGATGGGCCCACAGGACCATCCGGAAGCTTTCCTCACCCTCTTTGAACAAGCGTCCGAAACGTGGGGGTGGCCTCTCAAGCAGTGCACGGCGTGCCTCTTCCCTCTTCAGCGCCTCTCCTCGCTTCTTCTCTCTCTCTCCTTTTTCCCCCTCTGTCTCTCTTTCCCTTCCTCACCCCGGAGGCGGCGGCCGGCTCCTCCCCAGCCGGCCCGTCTCACCCGTGGTGTCCTCCCATCTCCCTCTTCCGTGTCTGTGTCGTCTACTCCTCAGGTGAGTGACGCCCATAACGCCGGTGCAGAGGGAAAGCCTGGGCTGGTGTGCTGGCGCGGTGGGGAATCGGAGCATCTCCAGAGTCAGAACTGTGGGAGCTGTGATCCGGATCCCCGACGCGCCAGAAACCGCCCCCGATCGGGCCGGAACATATCACATACCAGTAAGTGTTCAAGGGGAGACATATCACGTGTTGGTGGATTCCGGTTGTAATCAGACCTCAATTCACCAAAGCCTGGTGCAAGGTGAGGCATTGGAGAGAGCACAAGCGGTGAAGGTGTTGTGTATGCACGGGGATGTTCACAATTACCCTCTCGTGTCCATCCATATTCTATTCCGGGGCCAAACGCATAGAATTAAGGTGGCGGTTAATCCTCGTCTCACCCACTCGCTAATTTTGGGGACTGATTGGCCAGGATTTAAAGAATTGATGGAACACATAATGAGAGGTGGGTCCTGCATAAATACGTCACGGGATGCTCCCAGTGTGGCATTGACTGGGGAAGCTGTTGCAGAGCCATCTACGTCAGCACTGCGTCAGGGCGATACGAGGAGTGAGGAGCAACTCGCCCCTCCTCCCCCTCTCGGGGATTCCCTTGAGGATTTCCTGTTAGAGCAGTCGCAAGACGAGACTCTGCGGCATGCGTTTGACCAAGTGAGAGTAATCGATGGCCAAACTCTCCAGCCAGGTGCAACACCGGTCTTCCCATATTTCGCTGTTATTAAGGGTAGATTGTACCAAATGACACAGGACACTCAAACTGGTGAACAGATAACCCAGTTGTTGATCCCAAAGAGCTGTAGGGAACTCGTATTCCATGCGGCTCACTTTAATCCCATGGCCGGACACTTAGGGCAAGATAAAACGCTAGCCCGAATAATGGCCCGGTTCTGTTGGCCAGGGATTCGCGGGGATGTCCGTCGGTGGTGTGCGACGTGCCGCGAATGCCGATTAGTAAATCCCGCTGCCACTCCAAAAGCGCCTTTGCGCCCTCTCCCTCTAATCGAGACCCCATTTGAGAGAATTGGGATGAATCTCGTTGGGCCATTAGATCGGTCAGCACGGGGATATCGCTTTATTTTAGTTCTGATGGACTATGCAACGCGATATCCGGAAGCAGTGCCTCTCCGCAATATTTCTGCACACAGTATTGCGGAAGCGCTCTTCCGTATTATCTCCCGGCTCGGGATTCCGAAAGAAATCCTGACTGACCAAGGCACTACATTTATGCCTTTTCTACTTAACTACTTTTCTGCATAAAATTGTTAAGGGTTCTCTGAGAAGAGTGCACTTTCCAAGAGTGCACAATAAGCATAAATGTGAAATGCACTGAAAAGATGAGCTCCAGTGACTCGGCTCCTGTATGAAGTCCATTCGAGCTTCTGACCCTTTTGGTGTAAACATGTTTCCTCGAGCAGCACTTTCAGAAGCTTGTCACTTTAAACTGGGCAGATTTTAATTGGCTGACAGGTTCCATCTGTTGCGGTTCAGGATGTGGAGACATCCTGACCTGATGCACTTCCCACCATAAACAGATGATGTTTGATTAGACGTGAAAGATCTGCTTATGTATCCATGCTCATTGTGTTTTTTTCTTTATTTCAGGCTTTGATGGTTCATCTAGGAACAGATCGCTTTATCAGACAGGTGTGTACGTGAAAATATCACGACGGCTCCACTAACACTTCACGGAATGCCTGTTGATTTATATTTAATAGTAAAACAAATCCAAAACATTAAAACACACACAAGTGGCTCTCGTCACATTCAGTGGTTTTAGAAAGACATTTTCAGACAAAATGACAGCAATAAATATAAATCTCGGTGGTGTGATTGTGCAGCTGGACGATGAGGCTTCACTCCTTCCACGCAAGCTGCAGGCCGCTCTGGAGCAAGCGCTGCAGCAGAGGAACCACATCATCGATCAGGACTCAGACAGCGAGTCGGACGACGGTAAATTAGACAACCGGAAGCATCTGATTGGGTTGAATCTTAGCGTATTGTGGGCAGCTGTGAAATTGGGTGTAGAGCGACACTGATCAGGTCTAAACTGCTTTAACAAATACTGAGATAAATTTGGGATAAAATAGTTTCATTTCACTTTCGTACTTTAGCTCAACTTTTTAAAAAATATTTGATAAATTATAAGCTTATGTTCCTTATATACATTTTGTAATTAATTTTAAACGATTTCTTATCTACACAATTCTTTGTATATCCTAACATTTTTAATTCATGTTTTAAAATTAAATTAATTAACATAAAACAGTGCCATAGCCACATTGTTCATTAAAATGTTCAATAGTAACACTAATAAATAATCGTAATGCATTCAGCACCACAATTTATAGTTAAAACTGATTTAATACAGCTAATTAATTAATAAATAGTTAAATACAGTTGTGCTGCCCTGGAGACATATTTTATTGCTGTTACTTCATTATCATAGATGTGTGAAGAAGCAGAACTTGAAATATTAATCTCATTCAGATTAAAGCAGCTGTAAATAACTTTCAGATTAAAGAGGCTATATGTGATTTTTTTTTGTTCTGTTTAAAATGATTGAGTCTGTGCAGAAATAACACTCCGGAAACAGTGATTTATAATTTAAAGAGCTGCTGGAACGTATTTGGCTTCATGAAAGAAAGTGCTGCGAGTAATAAGTGTTTTGATGAGGGGTCCAGGCATCAAATACCATCAAACTCTAGAAAAATCGCAAGCTCAAAGAATTGAAGAGAAGTTAGAATTGAAAGTGATTTAATAGCGAGAAACATAATTAATGGTAGTGTTTTTTAATTGAGTTGCTTAAAATAACACATTCCTATACCAAAGATTACATACTGCTGCTTTAATTCAAAAACATAATTTATTTCCAGTTGAAAGGGGTTTGTGATCATTATGTCGTTACGGTGTGCTGTCGTGCATGAAGGTGAATCTTCCTTTTCTTCCCCCCAGAGTGTAACTCGTTGAACAGCGTGGTGTCCGAGGCCTTCATCCGCTTTTTCCTGGAGACCATTGGACACTATTCGCTCTTCCTGACTCAGGGCGAGAGAGGCGAGCGCGTGTTCCAGCGTGAACCCTTCCGCAAGTCCGTGGCCTCCAAAAGCATCCGCCGCTTCCTGGGAGTCTTCATGGAGTCTCAGATGTTTGCTGGATTCATCCAGGACCGAGAGCTGAGGAAGAGCAGAGCGAAAGGTGAGAGGGACCGTGGGACGGGAAAGAATGGGAAACCGGGACCAGAACGTCACGCTGTGTTTGTCTGAGGACATGAAGAGCTGATATATCTAAAAATAATAACAACAATTATAAAATAAAACGTGCATTGTATTGAGAAATTGTTTCTATGGGAAGGGAAACGTGTTGGGGCTCAAGTGGCTCCAGTTTAGATCTACACTGCCCTCTGCTGGTCACTGAGAGGGTTGGAGGGATTTTTAAATAAAATGGAATAATTGAATGTTTGAGATGTGTGCTGTGTTGTGCTGCAGGTCTGTTTGAGCAGAGGGCGGAGCAGTACCTGGAGGAGTTACCCGACACTGAGCAGAGCGGAGTCAACAAGTTTCTCAAAGGACTGGGTGAGGAGATTATCCTAATATCACATCTCACTGTGCCACTCTAAAGAGACCCGTTTCACATGCGACTTGCTGTATCTGGGGAAGGTTTTCTTTGTTTCTGACACTTCTGGAAGGTTGTAAACACACTTTGAAACAGAAATGTGTAATTTTATGCTTTAAAAGGTGTCAGTAGGTGTTAAAGAGTCTCACTGTACTTTACACTTTTATATTTATCTAATTATCAGTTTAGTAAAAAGAGTGGATCTGATCATTGTTTCCTCACACTGAGCTCCATTTAACAAAACAATTACAGCTCTCTAAGATCTTTAAAAAAAAAACCCAAAACCCAGAACTGTTTCCGGCTTGGAGTTCTGTGGTCATGGTACAGATTTAAGCTTTAATATCTATGAATAGTATTTAATGTTTTTCTTCATGTAATAAAGCAGACTTTAATGAAGCAGACATGATTACTGAGTCAATATAACCTTCTTTAATCCTCTTTTTTCCTTTCTTTTTTTCTTCCAGGTAATAAAATGAAGTTTCTCCATAAAAAGAACTGATCATTTGGAACCCAAGAAAACTTTCCAACACTACATTTGAAGACTTAACACGCAACTCCTATATCTGAAGACGTGTCAGCTGAATGGACTCGAGCGAGTTAAAAGTCCTGTATATATTTATGAATCCTGATGTAGCTGTGTGTGTTCCGTTTCCTGGTACTGTGGGTATGAGAGGAGGGATAGAGTGGTATTGATGGGTCTGTGATGATACTGGTACAGCACTACCACGGTGTGTGTGTGTGTGTGTGTGTGTGTGAGAGAGAGAGGTCCACTGAGGAAAGAGTGAATAAATGGAAACGAATGTGAGGTGGGTGTACAGAGTCTGTGTAGTATTTAATGCCAGAGTGCATTTTGTACATGTATTAACACTTGAAGATTCCCATACTTGCAATTCTTTGTAAAAAATAAAATAAAAAAAATAAAAAAATCCAATAAAGCCTTTCAGATTATTCAGTGACGTGTGATTTTATATTTGTGTGATCTTATTTTCTCGCCACCACAGGGTGGTGTAACACACTCTGAGGAAAGTGCTATCTGCCCTCTTCCACATACATGAGTACATAGAGAGCTGTGATTGGCTAGCATGGGGAGGCCATGGCCTAAAGGTTAGAGAAGCAGCTTTAGGGCCAAAAGGCCACCGGTTCAATTCCCTGGACCAGCAGGACCTAAAGTGCCTTTGACCCTTGTCAGGGTCCAACTGTATATCACTTTAGATAAGGGCACCTGTTACACACCTGTAATGTAATAGTGTAGTTGTGATTGACAGGGGAGAGAGATAATGCCCCTCCCACCCAAAGGAGTATGAAGACTCACAGGATTTACAGGACACTCAGATATAAATCTACTAAACTGCACCTTTAAAGGTATAAGTGCCTGTCTCTGGAGTTTTACCTTCAACTATATATCATTTGTACCTTCAATATTTTTGTCTCTGTCACCTGAGACAGTGAACGTAGAGCTCATTAAAGGTACATCAGCAGACATTAAGGGTCACTTTTGTACCTTTGAGAACACATGTACATCCTTTATACCTGTGGGAATGAAACGTACCCGAGTTTGAAGCAGTGTGTCTGTGTCCTGACTGGCAAATATCCACTTTAAAAAAATTCAGCACCTGAAGTTTGATTTGAGGGATCACGACTGCATTAAAGACTGAGTGTATTACCCCAATCCTCACACAGACTCCACTTTAATCAGTGATCAGACATCACATCAGACCTGAGTCTCAGGTACCGAACTGTATTTTTCCTTCCACTATCAAGGTTGTAACATAAAGAGATGTGTTTTACCTGGGAAGGTGCATGTGGTACCTTTGATTAGCTTTTACAGTAAAGCTTTAAACCTGAGGTCTGATTATGAGCCTTTTTTTGTGGAAGATGCACCATTTTTATTTTTAGGCTTCACATGTAAAATGTTGGCGGCACGGTGGTGTAGTGGTTAGTGCTGTCGCCTCACAGCAAGAAGGTCTGGGTTCGAGCCCCGTGGCCGGCGAGGGCCTTTCTGTGTGGAGTTTGCATGTTCTCCCCGTGTCTGCGTGGGTTTCCTCCGGGTGCTCCGGTTTCCCCCACAGTCCAAAGACATGCAGGTTAGGTTAACTGGTGACTCTAAATTGAGTGTAGGTGTGAATGTGAGTGTGAATGGTTGTCTGTGTCTATGTGTCAGCCCTGTGATGACCTGGCGACTTGTCCAGGGTGAACCCCGCCTTTCACCCGTAGTCAGCTGGGATAGGATCCAGCTCGCCTGCGACCCTGTAGAACAGGATAAAGCGGCTACAGATAATGAGATGAGATGAGATGAGATGAGACATGTAAAATGTAATAAAGCTGTTCCCTTAATAGCAGCACCAGAGGAACAAGGAACAGTTCAGCTTGGTACCTTTATTCAGCTGATCTACTCATTAACAGCACTCCCTGAGTTAAGTGTGTGTGTGTGTGTGTGTGTGTTAGAGCAAGAAGACACTAAAGCATGCAGGACATGGAGTTCTCTCCAGGACCACTGCTGGGGAGATTTGGTTTCGAAGGACAAAAAAAGACAATGAGCCACTCGGGAGCCGGAAGAGTCGACTCTTATTGTGAGTTGAATCAAATGATCCGACTCACTGAAAAGATCCGGAATTCTCATCACGGCTGCATTAAAGAAGATTTTTGGGAAAGAAAAGCGAGCTGCGAATGACGTGATTGGAGAAGAGGGGGAGGGGGTGAGCGTGGTGGGGTGGAGGTTTGACAAGTCTCGCGATGCTTAAACGAGATTGTGACTGTGGGTTGAAGAAGGCAGAGCGGCGGAAGCGCCATCTAGCGGCGGTGGTGTGAACTGAGCGTCAGGTTTGAGGGTGAAGAACTTGAGCGGTCGGGATGCTCTTCATCTCGCATCATCATCATCATCATCCTGACTGAGGAACACACAGCGCATCAGACCTGCATCAGACCTTCAGACCTGCATCAGACCTTCAGACCTGCATCAGACTATCAGACCTGCATCAGACCTTCAGACCTGCATCAGACCTGCATCAGACTATCAGACCTGCATCAGACTATCAGACCTGCATCAGACCTGCATCAGACTATCAGACCTGCATCAGACTATCAGACCTGCATCAGACCTGCATCAGACTATCAGACCTGCATCAGACCTTCAGAGCTGCATCAGACTATCAGACCTGCATCAGACCTTCAGAGCTGCATCAGACTATCAGAGCTGCATCAGACCATCAGACCTGCATCAGACCTTCAGACCTGCATCAGACTATCAGAGCTGCATCAGACCTTCAGACCTGCATCAGACTATCAGAGCTGCATCAGACCATCAGACCTGCATCAGACCTTCAGACCTGCATCAGACTATCAGAGCTGCATCAGACTATCAGAGCTGCATCAGACCATCAGACCTGCATCAGACTATCAGACCTGCATCAGACTATCAGAGCTGCATCAGACTATCAGAGCTGCATCAGACTATCAGAGCTGCATCAGACCATCAGACCTGCATCAGACTATCAGAGCTGCATCAGACTATCAGAGCTGCATCAGACTATCAGAGCTGCATCAGACTATCAGAGCTGCATCAGACTATCAGAGCTGCATCAGACCATCAGAGCTGCATCAGACTATCAGAGCTGCATCAGACTATCAGAGCTGCATCAGACTATCAGAGCTGCATCAGACTATCAGAGCTGCATCAGACCATCAGACCTGCATCAGACTATCAGAGCTGCATCAGACTATCAGAGCTGCATCAGACTATCAGAGCTGCATCAGACTATCAGAGCTGCATCAGACTATCAGAGCTGCATCAGACTATCAGAGCTGCATCAGACTATCAGAGCTGCATCAGACTATCAGAGCTGCATCAGACCATCAGACCTGCATCAGACTATCAGAGCTGCATCAGACTATCAGAGCTGCATCAGACTATCAGAGCTGCATCAGACTATCAGAGCTGCATCAGACTATCAGAGCTGCATGAGCCCGCGACACGAGCATCACATTTACTGTCAGACAGTTTATTACAGCGCACGCGCTTCCGGAAACTTATTGCTGGTGCGCAGCCTCGCGCGCCGCGACCTGCTTTAAGTTTGTGTTTATTAATAGAGAGAGAGAGACTGCTGTCTGTCTGACTGTCTGTCTGTCTGTCTGTCTGTGTGCGCACGCGCGGCTTCGTTGTTAAAAAATTAAGGCTGCATTGCTGCTGATGATGAAGAAGATGATGATGCTGATGATGAAGATGTTTTCTCCGGAGCAGCTGAGACGCAGAGACTCGTCCTGAATCAGCTCCGGTTCCGGGCGGGGAGTGAAGCGGATCTGCGCAGCTTCCACAAAAGCAAGGTGCGGTTCTGAGAGAGAGAGAGAGAGAGAGAGAGAGAGAGAGATTAACATTAGTATTTTTAATCTGCAGGCAGCGCGCGCGTGTGTTTGGGAGATGATGATGATGATGATGATGAAGTCGCAGCGCTTGATGTCCTGTGCGCGTTTTTCCTCATCAGCGCGCAGTCAGTCCGCTTTTCTTTGCGCTCCACATTAAGATCATTTATCAGTCCATTGATCATAAATCTGAGATGGAGGTGTTTAAGATCAGATTAGATCAGATCAGATCAGATCATGTGTCAGGTGAAGAAGCAGTCTGATTGGCTGCTGCAGTCGGAATTCTTGGGGAAGGAAACTGCGCAGTTCTTGTAGAAGCGGAATCAGGCTGCGATTTTATATTTACCCAAAACCACTCCGAGATATTTCCTTCAGATTTACTGCAGTCATGGTGATCAGATCTCTCCAGAACTGTTCTGTTCGAGTCTCTGATGCTGGAGAGTCAAAATGAGCGGATTGTGTTTTTCTCAGATCAGTGAGATGATGAGCTTCAACACTGAGATCACTCCATAAACACCAACACCTCCTCTCCATCCACAACACGACCTGTGGGCTATTTACAGTACCACATTATTACCCCTGCACTGCTTTACACACACACACACACACACACACACGAGTTTATGATCTCTAATGGAATCATTTTTACATGAAAAACAAACTTTTTTTTTTTTTTTTTACACTGAATCAAAAAACAAAACAAACCAGCTTTAAAATAACAGCACAAAGTTTCCTGGTGTGTGAATTTCATCTTGGGCATTTACAGTTCAGTTTAAGATACATTTTAAAAGTTATTTTTCCAATATTATTATAACCCTTTAGGTTATTGTATGTCAGGGTTAAATGGCTTTAAAGGAATTCAGCATGATGTCACATCCGGTTCCTGTTGTATCACCTGGAATTTTTCAGGAAAAACCAGGAGCTCAAACAGGATCAGGCATAAAGTACTGAACCGGACTGGAGTACTGAACCGGACTCCTCCTCATCACTGGAGAGGAATCATTTTATGAACATGTTTTGGACCTTTATTGTGTGATTTTGTTTTAATTTTATAATTTAGTTTTTTCACTCAAATTAACTTACATTATTTCAAAGATACAATATTTACTCTTTCAGGAAAAAAGCACTGAAGGTACATTTGTAAAGGGTACCACTCCAGCGACAGGCACCGGTTCAGTTCAGGACCCTGTGTGTAAATCTGCAGTATCAGGAGCAACATGTCACTGAACCATGACACATTTTACTGTGTGTTTCCGTGGTGATGTGTGAGAAAGTGAGAATTTGGGGGTAAAACCACACAAAGAGGCAACGCTGGATCATGCATGAATTTAGTTTGAGTCATAAACCTCTGAGAGTCGGGGGGGGGGGGGGGGTGGCAGCCATCTTGTGTACAAATTAGCAGTTCAGTTGCATTTTTTTTTGTGCGTGTGTGTGTGTGTGTTTGTGTGTGTGTTTGTGTGTGTGTGTGTGTGTGTTTGTGTGTGTGTTTGTGTGTGTGTGTGTGTGTGCTCTCCAGTTTAAGTGCTCTTTTATAGCTTGATGCACACATTGTGTTCTTTAGATATCTGGAACTATCTGGAACTCTCAGTGCTAAAGATCATGTTTATTCCGATCTCAAAGCTCATGATGACAACGATGTTTGTTTTGTAACTACTGATTTGGATCCCATTTTTCTCTTCAGAATAAATCTCCGCTATGTAAAGAAGCTGGAGCTTCAGTAATTTTACTCAGCTGACATCATCGATTTGCTTTAAGACTAAATTCCATAAGATTGCAAACCCTGAGCACAGAAACCTTCAGCCCAAATTTACACACTTCGTCCTTTTCATTTTACATTTTCTGCATCAGTGTGTAAGTAGAAGACCAACATTTCCATTTCCAAACATCCTCATCTTCTGTAAGATCCATATCCTGGTGCTGATGGATGTGGCGTCTGTGCTGGGAACACTGTGTGTGATGCTGGAACACATCCTGGATGTGACAGCAGTCCATCACACACACCTTCACACTGACAAACCCAGCTACTGGCATGTTTTTGGGAGGAGGGAGAAAACTGGAAAACCCAGAGGAAACCCAGATAGACACGAGGGGAAGACATGAGACTCAGCACAGACAGGAACCTGAGCTCAGGACTGAACCTGGAACCCTGGAACTGTGAGCTGTGTTTTCCAAAAGTAACTTTAAATATGACAGAAGTGTGTGTATGAGGATAAATAAAGTCTGATCTTCAGTCGTGGAGCTGTTTTAAACCCGTCACGGAGGCCGTAGTGGATTTAGTGCAGGAACAGAAGAACCGTGTCGAGTTCTCCAACACGCAGCAAAAACCTCCAGCTGATTTCTTTATAAAACTGAAGGCCAGAGAAGCTGAGAGAGAGAACCGCTGCAGCTTTTAACACTTCACCACACACACACACACTGACCTGCTCAGCTTTAGGACTCTTTACTGCGGTTTATAGTTTGTTTTTATCTGTAGAACACTTTGTTATAGTATCTCTGCTTTACAGACGATATTTGGACAGAACTGTGTGTTAAATCAACATCACAGCTTTCCTTAAAATGGAAATTTTATATCCACGTCCTGGGCGCCTCGTGCTCTGGACGTTAAATTGAATTTATTGTGCAGTGAGAGCCGAGTGGAAAAAGAACACGTGTTTCACAGAGAGCCTCCAACTGGGATTTGAGAAATGAAGCCGTAACTACAGATAGTTGAAGATAACATGCAATGGGCGGTTTGGAAATATAGGATTACAATCTGCTCGGGATAATTCTGACATTCTCTGATCGTGATCTCATAACCACGACGTTAATGGATGTTAACTGAGGTGTGCTTCCAGGGGAGAACTCTCCTCTTGAGTTTCTATTAATGTGCCTCCTCTAGAGAGAACCGCGTTCACTCAGGCAGCAGCAGAGAACCCATTCCTGAATTCACTTAGTGGTAGAGAGAGAGAGAGAGAGAGAGAGAGAGAGACAGAGGGATTTGAGAGAGAGACAGATGGAGAGAGAGAAAGAGAGAGCGTGAGATTTGAGAGAGAGAGAGAGAGAGAGAATGAAAGAGAGCGAGAGAGAGCTCTTTGGTTTTAAAAGCTAAATGGAAGAGTGTGTGTGTGTGTGTGCGCGTGCGTGTGTGTGTGGAAAGCAAGACAGCTGTGCTGAAACGTCTCCCTGTCTGTCTGCTCGTATCACAGCGAGCTCATCTGAGTGCCTGTGACGGCTAATTGTGTTTTTTAAAGTGGGTCTGCGAGGACACAACGGGGAATCGGCTGGTTTTGAGCTCCCCAGCGCCGTTCCGTGGATGAGAGACGTGTCAGATTTGTAGGTCAGGCTGCAGGGGTTGTTGTCAGGCAGATTCACAGCAGTACACGTGGTTTCATTCTGAGGGTTTCAGACCCTGCTGATGTGTGAAATTTCAGTTCAGCTTGTTTACTTCACACAGCAACAGCCCACTGCTGCTCCTCACAGCTCCTCCCTTTACACAAGTGGTTTTGTTTTACACTAAGAGACAACCAGCTTCCATCAGCCTCCATCAGCCTCCATCAGCCTCCATTAGACTCCATCAGCCTCCATTACACTCCATCAGCTTCCATCAGCTTCCATTAGACTCCATCAGCCTCCATCAGCTTCCATTAGACTCCATCAGCTTCCATTAGACTCCATTAGCTTCCATTACACTCCATCAGCCTCCATCAGCTTCCATTACACTCCATCAGCCTCCATCAGCTTCCATTAGACTCCATCAGCCTCCATCAGCTTCCATTAGACTCCATCAGCCTCCATCAGCTTCCATTAGACTCCATCAGCTTCCATTAGACTCCATCAGCTTCCATTAGACTCCATCAGCCTCCATCAGCTTCCATTAGCTTCCATTACACTCCATCAGCCTCCATCAGCTTCCATTAGACTCCATCAGCTTCCATTAGACTCCATCAGCCTCCATCAGCTTCCATTAGACTCCATCAGCCTCCATTAGACTCCATCAGCTTCCATTAGACTCCATCAGCCTCCATTAGACTCCATCAGCCTCCATTAGACTCCATCAGCCTCCATTAGACTCCGTCAGCCTCCATTAGACTCCGTCAGCCTCCATTAGACTCCGTCAGCCTCCATTAGACTCCATCAGCCTCCATTAGACTCCATCAGCCTCCATCAGCCTCCATTAGACTCCATCAGCCTCCATTAGACTCCATCAGCCTCCATCAGCCTCCATTAGACTCCATCAGCCTCCATTAGACTCCGTCAGCCTCCATTAGACTCCATCAGCCTCCATTAGACTCTGTCAGCCTCCATCAGCTTCCATTAAACTCCGTTAGCCTCCATCAGCTTCCATCAGCTTCCATTACACTCCATCAGCCTCCATCAGCTTCCATTAGACTCCATCATCTCCATCAGCTTCCATTACACTCCATCAACCTCCATCAGCTTCCATTAGACTCCATCAGCCTCCATTAGACTCCATCAGCTTCCATTAGACTCCATCAGCCTCCATCAGCCTCCATTAGACTCCGTCAGCCTCCATTAGACTCCGTCAGCCTCCATTAGACTCCATCAGCCTCCATCAGCTTCCATTACACTCCATCAGCCTCCATCAGCTTCCATTAGACTCCATCAGCCTCCATTTGACTCCATCAGCCTCCATCAGCTTCCATCAGCCTCCATCAGCCTCTATTAGACTCCATCAGCCTCCATTAGACTCCATCAGCTTCCCTTAGACTCCATCAACCTCCATCAGCTTTCATTAGACTCCATCAGCCTCCATTAGACTCCATCAGCCTCCCTGATGGACATTTACACCTCCTGCTGCCTTAGCAGAGCTAAAAACATTATCAAGGACAGCTCCCACCCTGGCTTTGATCTGTTCGACCTGTTGCCCTCAGGGAGGCGCTACAGGTGCATCAGGACAAAGACAAACCGATTCAAAAGCAGCTTCTTTCCAAAAGCCATAACCGCCTTGAACTCGGATATGCTCTGACTTTATAGTCTATTTATTTTACTCTGTGACTCTCCTCGTGTAATAATTTATAATGTGCAGTACTTTATAAGGGACTCTCTCTGTGCAATACTTTTATAATGTGCAATGCTTTAAGCTCATTGTACATGTGTATAGTGACAATAAAGGCATTCTATTCTATTAGCCTCCATTAGCTTCCATCAGCTTCCATTAGACTCCGTCAGACACCAACAGCTTCCATCAGCCTCCATCAGCTTCCAATAGCCTCCAACAGCCTCCATCAGCTTTCATCAGCCTCCATCAGCTTTCATCAGCCTCCATCAGCTTTCATCAGCCTCCGTTAGCCTCCATCAGCTTCCATTAGACTCCATCAGCCTCCATCAGGTTCCATTAGCCTCCATCAGCCTCCGTTAGCCTCCATCAGCTTCCATTAGCCTACGTCAGCTTCCATCAGACTCTGTCAGCTTCCATTAGATTCCATCAGCTTTCATCAGCTTCCATTAGCCTCCATCAGCTTATCCACACTTTGGAATAATTCTCATCACTGCTGTTTCAACCTCAAACTGAAATACGATCAAATCTTAATTAAGTTTGTGCTTTGGAGAGCAGCGCGTCATGTCATGTCATGTACCGTGATCGTCTCTCCTCGTGAAACTTGAGGTTAACCTTGATTCCCCATGTCTCAGAGGTCTAGAGGGATGTGTCCATATGTCCTTATGTCAATCTCATCCAGGAATGTCAAGATGGAATTGGGCTGGATTGGCTGACATGAAACACACACACACACACACCCTCTCATGCACGCCACACACACACACACACACACACACACACACCCTCTCATGCACGCCACACATGGCAGTAAATCATTGTAGGTCACTCAGCACGTCTCCTCCTTCCATTTTGGGAAAAGAGAGCTTCCGGGGAAATTTCGCCCTAGAAAAGAAATAATTATCAGCTCTCTCCAATTCACATTTATTATGAACACATTTAGTTAAGAAGAGGATCAGAGAGAGAGAGAGAGAGAGAGAGAGATGTAGGGTGCCTCACTGAGGGTTAAACCACTGTGCCTCCTGTCTTAGGTAGAGCTGTCTCACTGCACCGGAGTCTGGGCGTGGTCTCATCACACTGGAGGAGTCTCGCAGCACGCCACAGTCATGGAGAAGGTAAGACTCTTCAGCACTCGTGTTCTTCTCAGGAAGTGTGTTTGTGTTTCGGGTTGATGAACCGAAAGCAAGGTGTGTGTTTGGTTTTGTGTGATAAAACATTCATATAGAATAATTTATCCGATTTTAATAAGGTTTATCTCACACTGCTGATGAGTTCTCGACTCTGATTGGTCAGAAGGGAAAGTGTTGATTAGTTCTTTATAACAGCAGCTCTGAATGTAGTGCAGGTTTCTGATACATTGTGGTTTCTATAGTCACGGCTCATTCACAGGGACTCGGATTAAAACTAATTGGTGTGGTGAAGGTTTTTCTCAGGAGGAATGGGTTTATGTAACGTTTCTGGAAGGAGTCTCCAGTGTTGGTGCTAAAGCTGTAAACTTATGCTTTGTGACGTCTTCAGGACAGAGGAGTTTACGATTCTTTGCAGTTTCTCGGTAAAAAAAAAAGCTTTGTTCTTTGTCTTATTTATTTGAAGAGAGAATAAAGAGACCATTGAGGGAATGAGTGTTTATAGCTGCTATAACGTCAGAGAGAACAGGAACTGACACCAACATTAATCTGTTTATAACTACATTTAAAGGTAAGACGTGACAACATCAGAGATTGTAATCGTGGGGAAATGGCTGTGGGATAAGGAGGAGAAAAACGCTTGTGGACATGTTTAGGAAAATTAGGATTAGGAAAATAATGAAGTTGTAACTAATTCGGCTTCATCACGTCACTGTGTTGTTGATTAGTTTTCTATGACAGTGTTACTCTGTTAGGGTTTAATCCTTATCTAAAATATTATCCTACTTTAGATTGTCACAGTCTGGACACATCCAGCAGCTTTAAGATTAAAGAATCTTACTCACACACCCACTTCACCTCTTTGGCTCCACCCACCTGAGCTGATCTCCATATAATTGACCCTTATTTATTTATTTATTTATTTATTTCAGCGACTCCAGTGAAAATGACATGAATATAGTGTGTGTGTGTGTGTGTGTGTGTGTGTGTGTGTGTGTGTGTGAGAGAGATGATCTGATGGTGATGGATTTGAATCTGTGTTCAGAGCTGAAGCAGTAAACCCGGCTCTCAGTAAAATGATGTAATCTCTGCTGGGATGCTGAATTTTTAAACTCTGGTTCCAGGAATAGCATCCGAGCTCTAACCCGTGGGTTGTTCCACTTCTCGTCCTCTGTGTTTGTCCTTTCAGTGCTGTTCTGAATGTCCAGAGCCGAGAGTGGCCCAGAGTTTATGCACCTTCTGCAACAAGTGGCTGTGTTTCCAGTGTACAGATCTGCACCAGCACGAGAGAACGCCAGCAGCTCCACCGCCTGAGTCCCGCCTTCACCCAAGCACCAGCAGCCCCACCCTGCCCTCAGAACCAGGCACGTTTAAATGATTTATACATATTACATGCTGTGCCATGAAAGATCATGTCTTATATATTGACATTATATAATTTCAGGATTATTTGGTGTTGAGACTTTAACTGGAAAAATGATGGCAATTGAATCCAGATCCACTCCGGTGTGTTTAGATTATAAACCAGAAACTCGGTTTTGTGTTTTTCATTTATTCACTGAATTGAATTGATTTTGAAGATGAAAGATGGTTGTTCTGTAAGCAGCAGGTCCATCGTGTAATGATGTAAACTGATAAGCGTCGTGTGTCCTGTAGAATCCTGTTGGATTCGTTATTGGTGGCTTCACCGCATCTCCTCTGCTCTGAACTGGACGACTGTGTTTGAGATTTCAACCTGCTTTGAATAGATTCTGATCTCCTGCTGAGTCTCACCATCAGGACTGAAACTGTAGATCGGTATGAGATCTGAGTTTGATCTGTTTTCTGATCTGATCCTCTG
The DNA here is from genome assembly GCF_027579695.1 of Neoarius graeffei. Lineage (NCBI taxonomy): Eukaryota > Metazoa > Chordata > Actinopteri > Siluriformes > Ariidae > Neoarius > Neoarius graeffei. Next base: position 1,923,049 of record NC_083583.1, on the reverse strand, counting down.
GTGAATGAGAAACGACTCTTCAGGCACAAATAACATCTGAGTGAGTGAAAATATCCTGAATGTAGTCAAAATGATCCAGCAGTCCCTATTAGAAGATGACAAGAAACCAAATATAAAACTCATCTCATCTCATTATCTGTAGCCGCTTTATCCTGTTCTACAGGGTCGCAGGCGAGCTGGAGCCTATCCCAGCTGACTACGGGCGAAAGGCGGGGTTCACCCTGGACAAGTCGCCAGGTCATCACAGGGCTGACACATAGACACAGACAACCATTCACACTCACATTCACACCTACGCTCAATTTAGAGTCACCAGTTAACCTAACCTGCATGTCTTTGGACTGTGGGGGAAACCGGAGCACCCGGAGGAAACCCACGCGGACACGGGGAGAACATGCAAACTCCGCACAGAAAGGCCCTCGCCGGCCCCGGGGCTCGAACCCAGACCTTCTTGCTGTGAGGCGACAGCGCTAACCACTACACCACCGTGCCGCCCACCAAATATAAAACTATTAAACCTATTTAGATTTTTTTTTTTTACATTTTAGCAAAATGTCAATGGAATAAGAACATTTAAAGCTTAAAAATAGTAAAATACATCTAGAATTAGGTTTAATAATCTTATATTTGGCTTATTGAAATCACATAATGGGAAATAGCCAATAAATTACGATATCTGAGATATTTTCACTTGTTAAGATGTTATTTTTTTGCAGTGCACAAACTCCTGATGCAGTTTGAAAGCTTAAATCATGTCTCCTGAATGCGTCCCATATTTTGCATAACTTGCAAAGAAAAGCCTGCAGCTGAGGTCACACGTGGCGAAGTGGTGATTCAGCGTTTAACACTCAGAAGATTGTGAGTTTTAAATCACACAAACCTTTTAAAACCAACACCTGCTCAGCCGAATCATAAAAGTCACCAAGAAGCCAAGAATCAACTGTGAAGGAGCTGGAGAGAGCCCGAGCTCAGAGATGGGAGAAGCTGTTCACAGGAGAACCACAGCCTGGACGATAGTGCTGCCATATCAGATCCTGTTTGGACAGCGAAAGGCGTGTTGGAGGATCAGCAAATGTGGGAAATGATTCTCTGGTCTGATGAAATCAAAATGGAACTTTTTGGCCTTAACACAAATAGCTACATTTTGTGGAAACCTGATATCCTGAGAACATCATCCTCACTGTGAAGCATGATGGTGGGAGCACCATGTTCAGCTTTAATGTTGCTCTGTTGGATGTTCAAAGTTTGTGATATTTTTAGAACCGAATCCTGACTGAGCCTCTCCCTGAGTTGTTTTGGTCACTCCTTGGGCTTCATGACGCTGTGGGTTTCGATATGAACTCTAACATGCTCTGGGTTCCTACAGGAACAGATGTATTCATATTGAGACCATGTGACACTTTAATTACTCACAGATCTGCTTCATTCTACTGACTATGATGCTTCTGTTGGAGTCCGGCTACACCAGAGTTAATTTAGGGGGCCAATACTTTCCCCCACACTTCAATATTATGGGTTATTTTGTGTAGATTCATGACACAGACTTCCAATTAAATCTGTTTTAGTTCCAGACTGGAGCACTACAAAATGTGGAAGAGTTCAAGGGGATGTGAATACTTACGCACCTCAGTATTGGGTCAGTCTCAGATGAGGATCTGTGATGTTTTTCCTCTCCTTTCCTCATCCCGTCTTCTCTCAGTACAGAGCTGAACACGATGTAGAACCCGGTTTCTGTAAAAGTTGTGATTAATGATCTGCAGTGATGTTTTGTAGACTTGTGCGTTTTTATTTTTTTTAATCTGACCCACTTTCTGAACGTGAGACTGCCTCAGCGAAACACACCCGCGGCTGAGTGAGCGTGAGCTCCAGTCCCATGTGTAACACTCCGAATCCACAGTGGAGAAGGTTTGGGTTTGTTTGGCCTGGTGCTGAGAGAGAGAAAAGGGTGTGTGTGTGTGTGTGTGTGTGTGTGTGTGTGTGTGTGTGTGTGTGAGAGAGAGAGCAGCTGAAGGTGAGAAAGTGCAGCTCTGGTATACAGGATGTGGTCAGTAGCAGAGCTCTGAGGCTGACTTTTCTCATCGCTGATGGAGTGTGTGTGTGTGTGTGTGTGTGTGTGTGTGTGTGTGTGTGTGTGTGTGTGTGTGTGTGTGTGTGTGAGAAAATGCATCTCTGTGCTCCAGACTGAGAGGTTTGTGAACGTTAGCCTGCTTGCCATCATGATTGACACACAGTAAATTGAAGGTGGCAGCGTTGGTTGGTGGGAGTCGTGTGTGTGTGTGTGTGTGTGTGTGTGTGTGTGTGTGTGTGTGTGTGTGTGTGTGTGTGTGTGTGTGCGTGAGAGAGGCACCACATGCTGTGTCTCATCATTTTGGGACAAGGATGAAGAAAAATCATTCAGCATCACATCCTTATATATATATATATTTAACTTTCAATTCTAAACTGCAGTCAAACCGACTTTCAACTTATTTACATGTATTCAAATATCTTACTGATGATCTGTCTGTCTGTCTCTCTCTCTCTCTGTCTGCCTGTCGCTCTCTCTCTTTCTCTCTGTCTGTCTGTTGCTCTCTCTCTCTCTGTCTCTCTCTGTCTGTCTCTGTCTTGTGCTCGCTTTCTGTCTCTCTCTCCTTCCCTCTGTCTGTCTGTCTCTCTGTCTGCCTGTCGCTCTGTCTCTCTTTCTCTCTGTCTGTCTCTCTCTCTCTGTCGCTCTCTCTCTCTGTCTGTCTCTGTCTGTCTCGTGCTCTCTTTCTGTCTGTCTCTCTCCTTCCCTCTGTCTGTCTGTCTCTCTCTCTCTTTCGTTCTTTCACTGAAAATTGCGTTCCTATGTTTCGGCGTGTCCCAGAATTCCTCCAGATTTGTGTTTGCTCGAATCTCACCTCCATGTTTATTTCCTTTCTTTCTTTGTCTCGTGTCCTTCGGCATTTCCTTGAGCTCATATTCCTCAGTAATCACTGATGAAATCATGAGTTCAGTTTGTTTGTTTGTTTGTTTGTTTTCCTGCTGATGATCTGCAGTAATATTTACAGGGTTTGAAAGCAGCTGTGGATAAAAATGACAGATTAAAGTCCGCTGATGATCACTGAACACACGGCGAGTGTTATTAACATTTATTAACCAACATTAGCTCAGTAACAGCAGCAGATTCTTTATTCATTACATCGAGTGGACTCTGTGTGTGTGTGTGTGTGTGTGTGTGTGTGTGTGTGTGTGTGTGTGTGTGTGTTGTTACTATGGAAACATTTCTGCTTTATAGGAATTAAATAACTGACTCTGTGTGTTTTTGCTCATTAGAGAGCGAGACGTCATTGTTCTGTAAATCTTTCTGCAGAATTTATGCCTGAATGCATGCAGTCAAGTCTATAATTATTGGCACCCTGTATAGAATTGAGAAGTTAATGGTATAAGATGAATCACGCTTGCATACAGAGATGGTGCGTCATTTTATCTCAAAGTGGTGTAATTTCTCTGCAAAACAGTGATTTCAAAATTATTGGCACCTCCAGAGTTAATATTTATTAAAGCCTATTCTACCACAGAGAGAAAACAGCACTGTGTCACTTCCTGTGATGTCTCAGAAGATTAGAGAGACGTGTGGAAGATCTCAGACCCTCCTCCAGTCACAGCAGTTGATTCTCTTTGATAGTCTCAGCTTTGTGCATGTGTGTATGTCATCGTCACTTCCCCACCACAGCGTTAGCAGGGTTCGAATCCAGAAACAGAGATGGGCACTGAACATAAATTATTTTGTCTCACAGCTGGAGCCCAAACGTGGGTTGCCTCTGCCAGGAGGTTATGACTCGGCACAAATACTCGTATATCCACATTAACACTGACCAGGGCTTTGAACCGGTTCAAGGAACGAAAACGAAAACCGGGAACTTTTTCTATTTCACATGGAACAGAAACGAAACCAGAAACTTTATTATTTTTTATGTTCCGGAACAGAAACACTTATTAAAAATAATGGTAACCGGTTAATACCGGTTTTTATTTCGTTCCTCAAAGTTTCCGTAGCCTACAAATAAAGTCATTCTTCTCCTGCGCAAGTTTCTATGACCCGCTGGGGTTCACTTCCTGTGTGACGTTCGCTGATTGAATGGAGAGAGCGGGAAGGTGGACTACTATCACGTCTCCATGTGATAATAAGTGAGTAAGTGCGTTACTGAGTGTCTGAGCAAAGAAGAGCCTGAACGAAAATGTATCAATTGTTGCCCCTCCCACGGGAATCATCGCGGGCTCGAGAGACGAGATCTGACGAGTTAGTTCGTTGGTAGCAGAACAAAATGTCTGGACACAAATCGGGTTTTCAGAAAAGGAAAGAAAATAAACGGAGGGTCGAAAATACAAAAAAGGAGGCAGAAAATGCAAAACGAGTTTTAAGGTAGGACAAATGGTTACTTTTCTGAGGCAGCCCGCCGTGGCTGCCTGCAGGCTTATTTATTATAGCCCATTTAGTTCAAATAGTTGATATAAAATGTTTATAGTTATGTGATGGTTGTCCTGATTTAGACTGGTGTTTTTTTTTTTTTTTGGGGGGGGGGGGGGGGGGGGGTTGCGCGATGTTGCACCCGGGTCCAGATTAGGGCAGAACCGGCCCTGGCTACATTTAGTTTATTTTATGTATGTATGTACTTGCATAGATGTGTACTTGGTCTTCCAATATGGCGCCTAACAAAATCTCGCGGCGCGGTGACGTCATGCGGTAGCCCTCTATAGGGCCTGACTAGCCTTTGGTAACACACTAAACGAATTCTCTTTCATTTTTGGCACTTTTTCTGTTTGTGTAGATGGGAAGACATACTGAGAATCCAAATCGCCAACATTTGAAATAATAATTGTTTTGAATTATTTCTTGTCTTATTTAATGAAGGTTGTAATAGAATTAGCCTACATTTGGCTTAAGCTGGATGAGACAGAGACATAATTTTATAGCCATTTGTTAAACAGCTGACAGGGAACATAATTATCCGTTCCGGGAACGAAATTTTTTTGTTCTAACCGGTTCGGGAACGTCTATTTAATGGTGGAACCCAAAACCGGAAACGTTAAAATTCCGTTTCTGTTCGGAACGAACCAATAGGAAAAAAATTCTGGTTCAAAGCCCTGACACTGAACACTGATCTCATGACTCACAGACAGATGTCTCTGCTGATCTGGATGATAGAGGCTCATTAACCTATTGGATCGTTCATTTACAACCTCCTGGTAGAGTCGGCTCGGTTTTGAGCAGGTGTTTAGCAGACGTTATGATGCCACTGATCGTGACAAGAACAGGGAAACAGCTCCAGAGTGTCTTCATGGTTTCTGTTCCTTTTATTCAGTTCTCTTTTTTTCCTCCCGACATGTTGATGGTGTTCCTGGGGAAAAAGGTTTGATTTTTTCCACGACTGTATCTCCAGTGAGGTTTGGTGAAGATCAGGATGGAGCTTTCTTTTGCTTTGCATATTTTAGATCCATTTACTGACTTATTCAGGTTTACAACTCTCTGTATATTTTGTGCTGAAGCTCACAAAGTCTTACGAATAATTGGGTGCCAATAATTTTGGACTTGACTCTATGTGAATATGTGTATGTGACCGGCTTTAATAAAGCTGCTCACACCTTCTGACATCGTTGAAGCATTTTGAAATGCGTGTCCCCTCATTATCCCGTCTCCCGTTGTCTCGTGTGTCTTAGGTTCGGCGTGTTGTGGCCGAGCGGTCGTCATGTGTCTGCACCATAAACAGGAGCTTCTGGAGCTCTTCTGTGAGACGTGTGACCTTCTGGCCTGCAGCAGCTGCCACCTGTCTGCACACAAGGACCATCGGTGAGCTCGGAGGACACGCAAACTCAGACACAAAGTCAGGAAATGACATGAATGACTGTGAGACTGAAACACACACAGCTTGTTCCCGGTCATCTTGAGAGAAAGTCTGAAGCATGTTGCTGTGGCTCGTCTCAGCGGGTTTTGTTTTATTCATGAAATAAATCTGAATCATCTGAAGACGAAAATTCTGTCACATGACCTGTCTCTCTGATTTACTACATGATCAGTTAAACTGAGCAAGACGACTGAACATCTTAAAAGTTTCACTGAAAAAAAAAAACTGTGACCAGAAAAAAAAAAACCCACTGTGGCAGAATTTTTCTGTGACACTACAGAACAATAAAAAACTTTCATTTCTGTAATAATGGTTATGAATGTATCCTGATTTTCTTCATCCTCAGGCTGATCCACGTTGGCAAGGCTTTACAGGATCAGCGCTGGCTCCTGGAGAACCTGATGGCTCGGGTGGAGGAGAAGAGATCCGCTGTGGAGAACACCGCCAAGCAGATTCAGGGCAGGTGAGCATCAGGACCGTGTTCGACTTTTAAACAGCAGCAGAGCTGAACATCTCTCCATCTGACTGCAGAAGTGAGACTGATTTCTGACTGTTTTCTCATTTGTTCTGGACAAGTCAAACTACTCAGGTTTGCCCCAAACATCTGAACCGAGTTATAATAATAATAATAATAATATTGGGGCGGCACGGTGGTGTAGTGGTTAGCGCTGTCGCCTCACAGCAAGAAGGTCCTGGGTTCGAGCCCCGTGGCCGGCGAGGGCCTTTCTGTGTGGAGTTTGCATGTTCTCCCCGTGTCCGCGTGGGTTTCCTCCGGGTGCTCTGGTTTCCCCCACAGTCCAAAGACATGCAGGTTAGGTTAACTGGTGACTCTAAATTGAGCGTAGGTGTGAATGTGAGTGTGAATGGTTGTCTGTGTCTATGTGTCAGCCCTGTGATGACCTGGCGACTTGTCCAGGGTGAACCCCGCCTTTCGCCCGTAGTCAGCTGGGATAGGATCCAGCTCGCCTGCGACCCTGTAGAACAGGATAAAGCGGCTAGAGATAATGAGATGAATGGATAATATTATTATTATTATTATTATTATTATTATTATTATTATTAATAGTAAGTTCAACTTATATAGTGCCTTTCTCACACCTAAGGTTGCTTTGCAATTACAAAAAAAAAAAAAGTCCACCAAAAGAGGGTCAGAATGTAACTCCAGTGGTGTAGCTGCCCACAAAAGGTGCATGAGGGTACACCTCCTGCCAGGGCTTTGAACCAGAATTTTTTTCCTATTGGTTCGTTCTGAACAGAAACAGAATTTTAACGTTTCCGGTTTTGGGTTCCACCATTAAATAGACGTTCCCGAGCCGGTTAGAACAAAAAAATTTCGTTCCCGGAACGGTTAATTACGTTCCCTGTCAGCTGTTTAACAAATGGCTATAAAATTATGTCTCCGTCTCATCCAGCTTAAGCCAAATGTAGGCTAATTCTATTACAACCTTCATTAAATAAGACAAGAAATAATTCAAAACAATTATTATTTCAAATGTTGGCGATTTGGATTCTCAGTATGTCTTCCCATCTACACAAACAGAAAAAGTGCCAAAAATGAAAGATAATTCGTTTAGTGTGTTACCAAAGGCTAGTCAGGCCCTATAGAGGGCTACCGCATGACGTCACCGCGCCGCGAGATTTTGTTAGGCGCCATATTGGAAGACCAAGTACACATCTATACAAGTACATACATACATAAAACAAACTACACCTGAAATGTAGCCAGGGCCGGTTCTGCCCTAATCTGGACCCGGGTGCAACATCGCGCAACGCCCCCCCCAAAAAAAAAAAAAAACACCAGTCTAAATCAGGACAACCATCACATAACTATAACTATAAACATTTTATATCAACTATTTTAACTAAATGGGCTATAATAAATTAGCCTGCAGGCAGCCACGGCGGGCTGCCTCAGAAAAGTAACCATTCAATGACACAACTAAAAGCCTGCAGCCACGGCGGGCTGCCTCAGAAAAGGAACCATTTGTCCTACCTTAAAACTCGTTTTGCATTTTCTGCCTCCTTTTTTGTATTTTCGACCCTCCGTTTATTTTCTTTCCTTTTCTGAAAACCCGATTTGTGTCCAGACATTTTGTTCTGCTACCAACGAACTAACTCGTCAGGTCTCGTCTCTCGAGCCCGCGATGATTCCCGTGGGAAGGGCAACAACTGATACATTTTTACAAACAGCCAATAGGGAGGTTGCAACGTTCAGGCTCTTCTTTGCTCAGACACTCAGTAATGCACTTACTCACTTATTATCACATGGAGACGTGATAGTAGTCCACCTTCCCGCTCTCTCCATTCAGTCAGCGAACGTCACACAGGAAGTGAATCCCAGCGGGTCATAGAAACTTGCGCAGGAGAAGAATGACTTTATTTGTAGGCTACGGAAACTTTGAGGAATGAAATAAAAACCGGTATTAACCGGTTACCATTATTTTTAATAAGCGTTTCTGTTCCGGAACATAAAAAATAATAAAGTTTCTGGTTTTGTTTCTGTTCCATGTGAAATAGAAAAAGTTCCCGGTTTTCGTTTTCGTTCCTTGAACCGGTTCAAAGCCCTGCCTCCTGCACAGCCACCATGACACCACTGGCAACCTCGCTCAGAACACTGCACCATGGATCCAGAAAGCGAGTACAGAAGCACCACCGCACAGAGCGCTGGACAACTCCGACATTAAAGAGCGCAATGAGCTCACTGCAGTCCATAGCGAGCAGAACATGCATCGCCCACGGCGGACCAAGGCCTGAGGAAACCGACACCCAAAACTGGCTCTGGAGCTATGCCACAACTGGCAGACAAAATATTCAAACAAAGAACAAACATCAAACCATACAAACACAGAAAGAAAAACAAAGGGGGAGAAAGAAAGAAAAATAAAATGCTCCGGTGAGAAGCAGCAGCCAAAACACGCACAGCATCCTCTCAACCGGACACGTAAAACAAGACCAAGTTCTGAAGTTCAAAGAACCAAGTTCTCCTGAAAATCAGAGTTCTCATTCCTGATGTGTGTGAACCAGGGCTCGGTTCCGAACACTAGAAGGCTTCGTTAGTTTCTGGACAGAAACGACACGGTAAAGTTTCTTTTTGTCCAATGTGTTTTGAGTAGACGTGTAACAATTCACCCAGTTCACGATTCAATTTGATTCACGATATTGGGTTCGTGATTCAATTTTGGATTTTATTACCAAACATTTATTCTTTTATTCTTTATAAACTTAAATGTTCCTTTTGTTAAATTAAAAAAGCTTTTATTTCATTTTCTTCATAACCAGCAATAATTTTTAACCACATTTATAAAGGTTGGCATGAAATATAACAGCCTCTTAACTAAAATATTCCTTTTTGTCAGAATAAAAAGGTTAATAACAAATATTGCTTTTCTTAATAAACTTTTATGAACATTTTTTCTCCCTCCATTTGCTTCTCTTTATCTTTCAGCAGTCTGTAAAGAGAGTGAGTTCTTGTTAAATCTATTTGTACAGAATCACACAGCAGCTCTTTCACATTTTACATCCTGACATTAGAGCTGTGTTACTTCCGCTTACAGTGAAGTCACGTGTCTTCCTGCTATTGTACGTCATTGCGCCCCCTGCTGTCTAAACAACACAATTACAGCGAGGAAAAACTCAGATTCTGCAGCCTGATAATCATCACAATTCTTTTTTTTTTAAATGTCATCGATTCAACTCATTATGAACTTGTATCAGGATTTATTGTGGCGTGATCGATCATTACGTGCTGAGTTCTGAATACTGTGCGGTGGCTAATACAGATTTACAACAGTACAACCAGAGAGATGATCCACACCATCTGTTGTTGCTTTAACACTAAAGGTAAATATAGATCATCTCCTCCTGCATGTATTTATAGTTAACATTACAAGCACAAACCTTCAGTAGATCAGAGCCTTGAGGCTTTAGACCAGAAACACTGACGACATGATGGACAGATGTAGTTTTCCTCTCAGATACAAAGCCCAGAAACACATCAGCAGCGTGCAGCTTTTCATCAGCTGTGTCAATCAGGAATAATGGAATTTCACGAGCTAATACAGGAGAGGAGTTAACCTTCAGATGGTCGATTATTCTGACTCTCATCATCATTACATCAAACCCTGAGTCTGATTTTACATTACAGTGAAGAGGAACTTCTCAGATTTCTCCTGAAACAGGATTATCTTTGTACTCTGTGCTTCCGATGATCATATTAGCACCAGAGTCCTTCACGTCCACATCATCCTCACACCTCACCACGGATCTGTTCATTTCTCTCCTGTGTTTTATTTTACAGACTTCACAGCGTAAAGATCACGCAGAGGAAGGCTGAGAACCAGATTAAAATGGCTAAGATGATCATGATGAACGAGCTGAACAAACGGGCCAACCTATTAATAGAGCAGCTGGAGGTAATTACCTTCTCCTCCTTTTTCTTCTCCTTGGCTTCTCTTTGTCTTTCCTCTCCAAACCCATGCAGGTAGATGGAGCACGCAGAATATCACACCTTCATCGGTGTTTAATGTTGCATGAAAGCAGATGTGTATTCGATTCTGTTTCGGCTCTTGGGCTCTTTACATGAGGCTCTTTGCTGCTCCACAGAATATCTCCAGCGGTTTTAAGCAGCATCTGGAGGACCAGCTGCAGGGGGCTATAGACCTTTGTAGCCAGCTGGAGCATGTGCAGAACTTCATCACCTGGGCGGTGGCACATCACAGGAGGAACCCGCTGCTGTTCAGCAAAGATCTGGTACGCTTTCAGAGTGTGGAGAGGATTGTGTGTCAGGTAGAAAAGTGATCACAGCATGAGGACACAGGTGTGAGACGAGGACAGCAGGCAGCACCCAAACACACACCACTGCATTTCTTTCATTTATATACACACGATAGTGATTTTTATTAATAACGTACAGAAAACAGTCCACACTGAACAACCTTTATTCCGTCGGTTGATCTCTTCAGCGGCAAGAAATTTCTTTTTTAAACATTGACGATGTCCCTGTCATGTCACATTTTCACTTTCACAACGATGTTGCACTCATGATGCACTGAAATGTATTCACAATCCTATGACATCACTTAATTACACTCAGGGGCGGGGTTACAATCAGAGGAGTGGATAAAAAGGTTTAAAGTTGTTCGAATTGAAGGCATTTATAGTTTTTCATTGGTGTCTTCAATCTTGCTGCATTACATCACCTCAGACTTTTCAGAATTAAACTAAAACGTGATCAAATAATGAATTAATCTGATGTGAAAATACGTACAGCTAACAGCAGGAACCAAGAAATATTTTACACGTACTTTTATTGAGGAGTAAGATCAACATTTAATGTAAGAGTGACGCAGTGAAGGTTCTCTGTCACAAATGATCATCTGTATGGATGCAGAATCTTCTCCATACGAGACGCTGCATGACGACGGAGTTTCCGTCTTACTGAATAAACGGATGCTTTTATTCTCAGTGAAGAACTTTATAGGAACACGTCCTCGATTACATCATCAGTATGATCATGAAGCTGCTGTGTGTCGGTGCTGATTGTTAAAGACTTGGTGCCTCAGGAAGAGAAGTGTGTGAGCTGCATTGGTGTTTATATCTCGCTGTGTTTATTCTGCCTGTAATCGTGGAGGTTGATGTGTGAATTGTGATCCATCAGATTGCTCTTCAGATGCAGCAGCTCCTGGAGCCACTGATCCACTCCGAAACATGGACACCTCTGAAAATAAAGTTCAACTGGGATGCCAGTTTCTGGACCAAACAGATCTCCGCTCTGGGTGAGCAGAACAAAGAGAGATACCTGTCATGACGTTATTATTCTGGAATGAAGTGCATTAAATATCACACAAGTTTGCGAGATTTGTGTTTATCTGCATAAAATGCTGAACATCTTTCTTTGTGTTTGTGCGGTAACTGTGTAGGTCAGCTGAGTGTCGAGGGAGGAAGTCGCTCATACTCTGAGGGCGTGGGCCGGGCCGCGATCCTGAGACCTCAGCCTGTTCCCTGCGTGTCCGTGCCGTCTCTGTGTTATCCGCTGCGAGAGACAGACTGCAGCTATCAGTCGTTCTGCCAGCACCAGCTCTGCTGCCTTCACTGCAGACCGGCGTCGTCTGTCCCGCTGGACAAGTACACACTTCCACTGGACAAGTACTCGGTACCTCACGCTCAGGAACCCAGCTGCAGTTCCCCTCCGAGCCTGCAGAGGTGCTGGAATACTGACACCACGACCCAAGTGCACCCATCCCAGAATTCCACTCAGCGGAGCCCAGATCCAGAGCCAGTGAAACGCCCTGCTGTGAGCGACGTTCAGCCCACAGAGCAGGAGAACTTTCCACAAAAACAGCGTGAAGATCAAGTGGGTGAGGAGTGCAGTGAGGATCGAGTCTCAGCACGGACAGAGGAAGACACGGTGAGTAGATGGACTGGTCAGAGACGTGTGCGTGCGTGCGTGTGTGCGTGTGTGTGTGTGTGTGTGTGTGTGTGTGTGCATCGAGCCCTGCAGTGCCTCCAACACCAACCACAGCCTCCATCCTCCCTCTGTTTGTCGTTTTCTGCAAAGTTCACACCTCAACCACACATCGAAACAACTTCACGCCACAGACATGCAGCAGTGTCGTTCACACTCTGATACACGCCGAGGACTGAAAGACACCTACGCTCTCTCTCTCTCTCTCTGTCTGTCTCTCTCTGTCTCTCTCTCTCTCTCTGTACTCCACCTGTACCGTGATGCTCACAGTGTGTTTTAATGTGACAGGACAACTGCACTGCATCATTTACAATATAAACCAAGATATGAGCGAGAGAGGAGAAGAAGAAACTGAATCAGTGTTTGAGACATATATATATATATATATATTTAATGCATTGTCACTATGACAGCAGCTCTGCTAACAGATGTCACCTCTCAGCCTTTATATCACACACACACACACACACACACACACACACACACACACACACACACACACATGTGAACACCATGGCAGAGCAACATCTCCACACCTGCAATCTCTAAAAATGTGAAATAAAGTCGGGTCTGTGAGTGAAAATATCTTAAAGCTCAGTGAAAACGTGCCAAATTCTGATTCTCTCTCAGGACTCCAGACGAATTTGTGGGTTCGGCCCTATTTATCTCATCTCATCTCATTATCTGTAGCGGCTTTATCCTTCTACAGGGTTGCAGGCAAGCTGGAGCCTATTTATATATTTATTTATTTATTTAAACAAACATTGAGTGCATTTATTGAGAAATAAGAGCTCAGACTCAAGCTGTGCAGATTCACTATCAGCTCATGAGTGTTTGTGACCTCCTACCTGCTCTCTACACCCTTCCTCTACACCCGCCCACACACACACACACACACACACACCCGCCCACACACACACACTCTCTCTCTCTCTCTCTCTCTCTCTCTCTCTCTCTCTCTCTCTCTCTCTCAACACAGCCTGATTCGTTCCAGATTGTCTTACAAAGAATTTAAATCTTCTGTAATTATCCATGAGAGAGAGAGAGAGAGAGAAGGAGGAAAAGTGAAAAGACGAGGAATTCTGACGAGGAGACCTGAACCCTGACACCAGTCACCATCAGAGGAGCATGCAGTCCCTTCTGGCAGTGTGGTGTGTGAGTGAGGAGAGTGTAATCTGTCGGGTGTTAATGTGGAGATGTGGATTAACACGCTGTAAATGATCTCTCCATCAGCAGGACGTTTCTTTTCCACCTCAGTGGTGGATGTGAGACGTCAGAGAGGAACGAGGCTGAGTGTGCTGATGTTTTCCTCCCCGTTGCTGCTCCTCTGCTTCCTCATTGTTGCTATGACACTTACATCGTGGTTAAGCTGTGAAAGTGACTGTTAGCTTAGCACTGCTAACGACAGCGTGGCTCTTCCTCACAGAGAAACCCCGGACCCTCAGACATGCTGCTGCAGGACAGAGGAGGATGTGGAGCGAGTGCCGAGAGCCCGGAGAGCAGGAGCGCGGTGTGCAGCATCTCGGCAGAACCGGGATCGTCAGGCAGCGCTTCATACCAGCCCGGTTCTCTCGGGGTTAATCAGCACCGAGGAACAGCAGCCGAGGAACAGGAGCACACGGTACAGAGGGTAAATACACCAACCAAGAGGGAAGCGTTGCAACCAACACTGTACTGCTGTCAGGGACACCTGTGGGCATAATAATAATAATAATAATAATAATAATAATAACAATAATAATAATGGATTAATGTCATTGTGTCTTATCACTTAATATTTATGAAAAATAAAAAATGGTGTGATATTTATATAAGATTTATTGAGTGACTTTTAAAAAGAAAAAAGGAAATAGATTGAAAGTTATCCAGAAACGAGTGCCGTTGATAAAACTGTAAATTTATACTTATTTTAAATTTATATGATATTTAACCATTCATTAGTTTCTTCATGCCTGTTTTTATCTCTTTGTCTGTCTGTTTATTTTTTGCTTCTTTTGAATAAATTAACTTTGTTTTTAATTGCTATTTTAATTTATAGTATATATAACTAATTAATTGATATATTTACATGAATCTAAGTTATTGTCTTTTAATCAAACTAATTATTTTAAATGGAAATATCTTTATCATTTTTCACAGTATTGAAATGCAGCATCATGTGACCCTTCATCCTCCTGAACTTATTTTTCATTTAACCTGTAAATATTATTACAATAATAATAATAATAATAATAATAATAATAATAATAATTCTTTATGCAAAGGTGAGAAAAACTAATATTCGTATCAAATAATCAGCTAATGTTGTGTCTCTATAATTTAAAAAAAAATCATGTTTTGTGTTGTTTCATTTCTCCACACGGTCTTTCATGATCATGAACTTTGTGTTTATTTTAACGAAGCGTTCTCTCTTCTTTCACTTTCTAATTCTCTGTTTTAAACACACATACGTTACATTTTTTGCTTTTTTTTCTGAGACTGAATTATTGTCAGCTTTAAACCTTTGGCTTTACTCACGCTCTCAGCGTTTGTACAGATGTTTACTCAAACTGAAACTTACTGATCTGTGGTCTCCGAGCTCACGACCTCTGCAGCCTGGGGACTGAAGCGTTTGTTCTTTGCATGTCAGTCAAATATTCTCTTTTTTTTGTGCCCAAGCTGGAAAACACAAGTCCTACTGAAAGAAGTCCAGACGATGTGATGACCCGGCTTCATCCACACAGCTGTGATGGTTCTTCTCAGACAGTCTACAAGACTGAGCCAGGTACAGAGACCTGTTTTAGCCTCGAGTCTTCCTGTAATACATTTTAGATTCAGATAAAACATTAAAATATTCCGTTATGATCCGTTCATGATCGGATTGTGCAATTCTTTTTCAGATAACGTTTATGCATATTCTTCTGAAAACACCAGCTGTACGAATCCCACTAAATACAGCATACCGAGAAAAGTTCAAGACACCAGGTAGAACCTTTTAGAAAGTTCCTGCAGATGTCTGATTCTTCTGCCTCCATAAACAGCTTTAAAGTTTTGTTGTGGTTTCCGTGTAATAGCAGAAAAGTTCCTGAAGGTTCTAAGGTACCAGTTGTGTGTCTGAAACGTCTGAAGATCCTGGTGTCCAGATGTCCACCACAGGGACACCACAGCACAGCTCCTCCAGCTGACTCCACTCTGAAGTGTGAAGGCATCGTGTCCCAGGAGCTGGACAGAGAACTTAGTGCTGAGGTAAGATCCACTAACAACAGCAGATTCCCAAAAATATTTTAAAAGTTCAACCTCCATGTTGATTTCTGTGGTTTTGTTAAAGGAGGAATCCAATGAAGATCCAGGACAGAGAGTGGAGGTGGATCAGATTCCTTGTGAGCCACTGTTAGCAGAACATCTTCCATGCAGCACATCACCTGTTGATTCAGAGTCATCACTGCAGGAGCTATGCAACCGAAGCATGGAATTTTCAGCACCCAGTGCTGCATCGGCCCAATCCAGCAATCTGGAACCTTCCACACCACCTGAAACTGAACATGCTTCTGAACCCAATCCATCTGAACCCAGATCAGTGCTGGCGTCTGACTCGCAGCTTGACTCCACAGTGGAAGCTGACTTCGGCTCAGATGCAGAACTGGAATCAGAACTTCAAATTGAAACGGATCCGAGCTCCACATCGGAACCACAAATTGAATCGGACTCAGAATCAGACCTTGAATCCGAACAGATTCCGTTGCTCTCCGGCGAGTCCGAGCAGGAGCTGGGATCGGATCCAGACTCCACCGCCGAAGTGACTCTGAATCTGGAGCAGGAGTGTGAATGGGAGGCGGAGCAAGTCAGTGCGGACGTGAGCGTGCAGGAGGAGGTGGGCGTGGTTGAGCGGGAGTGTGCGGAGGTGGACAGTGAGGATTTTTGTGCCGTCTGCTCCATTGGCGGCGAGCTACTGTGCTGCGATTGCTGCCCCAAGGTCTTCCACCTGACCTGCCACGTGCCCTCGCTCCTCAGCTTTCCCACGTAAGAGCTCCTCCACTCTCACCTCACAGAATGTTTCTCCACCTCCCTGAAGCTGAGCAGATGTTTCTCCTCTTGTTCCTGCAGGGGCGACTGGGTGTGCACTCTGTGCAGAGACGTGCAGCAGCCAGAGGTGGAGTACAACTGCGAGGACTCCCGGCTGCCCCCACACGCCGCGCCATCTGCCCTGCCGCCATGTGACCTGAGGGTAAGAGGGCAGATGCTGAGTGACATTTGCCCTGAATGTGATTTATTTCTGGAGACTGCTTCTGGGTTGCTATAAGCATAATATCTTTGGAATAAAACACTTGGGGGTGTGCTGTCATAGGAAAATAATCAACTATGGGGTGGTGTGATGCAGTAGGATGCAAACTTAGCGTCAAAGTGGATTCATTTCTTATAACTGCAGGTTCCCAAGTGTTTTTATTGAAAGAACAACACGTTATACTTTTTATCCATTTACAGTCAGGTTTAATGTTGTGGAACGTCGATGAAACGAGTGAGTTCTTGTTGTCACTGACATTAAAGCAGTTATAAACAGTCGTTCCCTCACCAGAGTCTCTTTATTCTCTCTTTTGGAGTTAATAAGACAAAAGAAACCACACAGAAGTGTAAACGCCTCTGTACTCAAGATTTATATATTTCTGTAAAGCTGCTTTGTGACAGGAAACTTCACCACATCAAAGATTACACACATTTACCAATTTGTTTACGATCAGTGAAGTGCATTAAGAGCTCTACACATCCTTGTGAATTAGCTGTTACTATAGAAACGATAACGTAATAGAACTGGTGGATTAATGTAAACCTGTAGAAGTGAGACACTGAAACACGAGCGCTGTAATGATTTAATCATCTGTGTGTTTGTTGTACAGAAATGTGAGAAGCTCACGCTGCTCATCTACAGCAACATCCTGAGCGCTCCGTTCCACGAGCCCGTCAGCCCGCTGGTCCGTTTAAACCGTCCTTTCTTCTGAAAGAACAAAGCAGAAATATTGCATTTCTAATTTTTTTTTTTAATTTCTGTCCAAGGCTCGTCATTATTATCAGATCATCAAGAGGCCCATGGATTTGTCTGTAATCCGGAGCAGACTGAAGAGAAGCAGCTCGGCTCACTACAGCTCCATCAGAGAGTTCGTGTCTGACGTCCTGCTGATGTTTAAAAACTGCGCCAAGTTTAACTACGTGAGTGAATCTCTTATCGACTCGTCGTACTGCTGTTTGGTTTATTCAGTCCTTGTGCTCATGTGTAAGAGATGTTTGCTTTCTCATTCTGCTGCACTTTCATTTCCTGTGTGACAATAACACACTAAAAATAAACTGCGCCCATGTGAATTCACTTCATCGCCCTGCAGTTTGTTATTGATTCTGTTCACGCTGCATCATTGTCACTGCACGCTCACTTGGAGAATGAAATAGCGATAAAGCTGAAGGACTTGAACACAGTGTGAAGTTTATTTCTGATGGAAGCAGCGCGAGTCGTTGCTCTTTCATCTGTTTTGTGTGTTTTGGAATATTTCAACAGAGAAGTGAATGAATGTAGATGGAAATACGGGGAAAGTGACATGTTTTATTTTAAAGGTGCAGTTAGAAGTAAATATGAGAAACATCGTGTGATGTCGAAACCCTACATCTAACATCAACCATGCTTCCTGTTATTTTATAAAACTCCACCCTCTTGCACTCGCAGGTGTTTTAGGGGCGTGGCTTTAGGGGAGCGGTGATGGGAGGGGCTGCATTCACTGACTGCATCTTTAACCCTCTGGGGTTGAGAGCTTCTCTGCGGAAGCTCAACAGGTTTAGAATGAGTAGGTCATGGAGTGAAATAAATATCTGTGAGTTTTTATCATACAAGCATGATAAACATATTGACAGAAACTTTATGTGCTTTCCTCTGATCCCACTGCCAAATAATAATAGTTTTTAAATGACCTAAATTAGATGAAACATAAAACTCGTCCCGGGCGGCACGGTGGTGTAGTGGTTAGCGCTGTCGCCTCACAGCAAGAAGGTCCTGGGTTCGAGCCCCGTGGCCGGCGAGGGCCTTTCTGTGTGGAGTTTGCATGTTCTCCCCGTGTCCGCGTGGGTTTCCTCCGGGTGCTCCGGTTTCCCCCACAGTCCAAAGACATGCAGGTTAGGTTAACTGGTGACTCTAAATTGAGCGTAGGTGTGAATGTGAGTGTGAATGGTTGTCTGTGTCTATGTGTCAGCCCTGTGATGACCTGGCGACTTGTCCAGGGTGAACCCCGCCTTTCGCCCGTAGTCAGCTGGGATAGGATCCAGCTTGCCTGCGACCCTGTAGAAGGATAAAGTGGCTAGAGATAATGAGATGAGATGAGATAAAACTCGTCCCCATCCTCAGTCACACCGGAGTCGGAGCGCTGAGCGCACACTTACACATTCATAAAAGACTGTTCCCATGGTAACAGCATGATAATAACTTTCACTCTTTCGCTTTCGATTGGTTTCTCTCTCGCGGTGGGAACGCCCACCGTAAACAGGATAAAATCTGTCAGACATAGTTCAGGCTATTTGGAGGTAAAACTTGTTTCAAGGTAGCACGTGGATTTTATTTGGTTCAATCTTGAGAACTGCGACACTGATGATCAACGGTGCCTTTTTTTAAAAATTTTGACTCGATCCAGCCGAAGATCAGCTTGAGGAAGTGTAAATATTTCTTCTATTTCTGACGATCAGATCAGCTGATATATTGTGCGCTGTAGTGCAGACACAGAAAAATCACTCAGCAGTTTTTTCCAGAGTTAAAAGTATTTTCCTTAAAAATAGTTAATTTTGCTCCATTTTGAGTTTAGAGATTGAAATTTGGAGTTGGAGCAAAATTACAGAGTAACTGTGTAACAGAGTAACAGAGTTGACTGTGGCTCTGAACTGAGTAAAACAGTACAAGAGTTAATTTCAAGACACACTGAATCGAGTCAAATCCCAAAATAAAGTCAAATATCAGATAAATGAAGGTGTTGTAAAAGTCAGTTTTAGAACTGTGTTGGAATGTGTGAACGACATGACCTCACCCAATGGGACTTGACCTGATGGGATTAAGAGTTGGCAGTGGGAGGGGTTTTCACTCCTCTCATGGAATGGAATGGAATTTTTTACTCTTCTCTTTGAATACCCCTCCCACTGCCAACGCTTTATCCCAAAAACAATAGGACATAATTTTTTTGATGGCCAGTTAATTGTCCAAATCAATGGAGCAGATTTAAGATTTTGTGTTTGATCCATTCCTCAGACTGAACAGAATCACCTCAAGTGACCAAAACGGTTTGACACAGTGGGTAAGGTCAGGTTTTTACACACATCCCAACACAGCTCTAAAACTGCTTTTTACAACACCTTCATTTATGTTATTTTTTTTAAAAGTGCAATCATGACATACAAACTACAGAGATATTATTGTAGCCGAATTTGTGCTGAATACAAAAACGTCATATGACTTTGAAAATACTGCGAGGATTTGTTGAAATTGACAACAAAATCAGAGCTTGACAAAATCATTAGAGTGCCAGAAAATACCCTCAGACCCCAGAGGGGTAAAGATCTTTGTCTTTCTTCTCTCTCTATCCAGATTCTCTCTCTCTCTCCCCTCCCCATCCAGATTCTCTCTCTGTCTCTTTCTGACCAAACTTTCTCTCTCTCTCTCTGACTAAACTCTCTGTTTCTTCTCTCTCTCTCCAGCCGGACTCAGAAGTGGCTCAGGCTGGCCGCAGCCTCCAGTCCTTTTTCTTCTCCAAGCTCAGTGAGATTTTTCCTGAGCTCATCTGTCCTGCTCCTGATGAGGACTCGGACAGCGATGATTACGAGGAGCCCGAGTGTGCGGCTGCCATGGCCTTCCCCTGGCCTGAGAGGAGAGAGCAGAGCCACAGGAAGAGGAAGAGGAGGCGCTCGCTCACCTGGAGGAGACATCAGTATTAACCTCCTGTTCCATGATGGCTTTCTAAACCATACGAGTTACACAGCTTCCCGATTAAAGAGAGAGCTAAACCCAATTAAAACCTTTTCTTTTCTAAGTTCCCATCTTCTTCCTCCCTTAACTTTTATAATCCTGTGTGCCACTGTGTTCCATATTCACACAGCTGGAGCTTTATAAACCCCATCGCTGTGCTGCGAGGTTCTGCACTGGGACGGTCTCTCCATGTCCGAGCTTCTCTTTGGAAAGGTTTTGATATCTCACAGGTTGCTGGCGACTGCTGCTTCATGGATGTAGATGAGCAATGTCCATTATTGTATACAGTAATATACAGTATATTTATTATAGATAATGTGATATTGTGATATGTTTTTATATGCTTTATATGCCCTGTCTGTAACAAGCGTTTCCTTTTTCCTCCTGTAGTAACCCATTAGACCTGTAGGGGGAGCAGTTTATATAACCTTAAGCCCAACAGCTGTTCACATTGGACAGACTATGTTGAATTAATTTTCTTTTGGCTATTTATCAATGAAAAATATTCCTCCTATTCTGGAGAGGAACGAGGATTCTGATTGGACGTTGCTAGGTAACTCGTTTTAAATATGTATCACTTAAATATTAATTTAGTAACGATTCTAAAATATTCAAGGAATGAATTATTTCTCAGGTAGAAGTGAAGGAGGAGTGCGGTTTATTCCTCAGTATAACTCGTGTACAGGGTAGACATGAAAATAATAATAATAATAATAATACTTTGTAATAGTGTAGAATTTGTTTATTTTATTCTCTTATACTACTGTAATTATCTGGATTATTTGATCGATATATAGACTTCTGTTTGTACTTCAGCTCATTTTGCTTCCTTCATATAATCCCACTTTAAATCATTTACAGCTTTATTTACATTGTACAGTTGGACATCATCAGTATCTACATTTCTTTTCTAATGCAGTACTTTTTATTATTATGATTATTTTTTAATCTGCTGTATAATCTGTACAGATTGTATAAATAGTCTGTGGTGGATCCTGGTTATTATCTGCTAATAACTCAGACGTGACACCACTTCTCAGTTTAATTTCCATTTTTTGGCACAAACTGAGTGGAAATGTTCTCACGCTGAATAACGATGTAAATCCGATCACTCTCGTACTCTCGACTATGTTGCTGCTTTGTCAATGTGCCATAAACACTATTCATAGCACTGAAGATTCCATTTAATCACAGAAACTGCATGATCACACAGTGAGGAGATAAAGATCCGCACTTGGACTGCTGAGTGTGGACGTCATTATAATGAGCTGCATTTATCAGAATTAAAACATCCTGAAACTCACTTTAACTCTGACCTCGTTTTTCCCTTCAGCACTTCCAGATGTTCACTTCAAATAATCTTCAAACATTTTAATCTAATTATAATTTTCTTGCAAAGATCATGTTCATTTTTAAAGACACAGGAAAGGAGGAAAAAAACCCAAGCATCATATTGATCTCTCTCCCTGTCTGTGTGTCTATCTGTCTCTCTCCCTCCCTCTCTCTCTCTCTCTCTCTCTCTCCCTCTCTCTGTGACCCCCTCCCTCTCTCTCTCTCTCTCTCTCTCTCTCTCCCTCTCTCTGTGACCCCCTCCGTCTCTCTCTCTCTCTCTCTCTCTCTCTGTGCCCCCCCTCTCTCTGTGACCCCCCTCCGTCTCTCTCTCTCTCTCTCTCTGTGCCCCCCCTCTCTCTGTGACCCCCCTCCGTCTCTCTCTCTCTCTCTCTCTCTCTCTGTGCCCCCCTCTCTCTCTCTGTGACCCTCTCTCTCCCTCTCTCTCTCTCTGTGATCCTCTCTCTCCCTCTCTCTCTCTGTGACCCCCTCTCTCTCCCTCTCTCCCTCTCTCTCTCTCTGTGATCCTCTCTCTCCCTCTCTCTCTCTCTGTGACCCTCTCTCTCCTTCTCTCTCTCTGTGACCCCCTCTCTCTCCCTCTCTCTCTCTCTCTCTGTGACCCTCTCTCTCCCTCTCTCTCTCTCTCTGTGACCCTCTCTCTCCCTCTCTCTCTCTCTGTGACCCTCTCTCTCCCTCTCTCTCTCTGTGACCCCCTCTCTCTCCCTCTCTCCCTCTCTCTCTCTCTCTCTCTGTGATCCTCTCTCTCCCTCTCTCTCTCTGTGACCCCCTCTCTCTCCCTCTCTCTCTCTGTGACCCTCTCTCTCTCTCTCTGTGACCCTCTCTCTCTCTCTGTGACCCTCTCTCTCTCTCTGTGACCCTCTCTCTCCCTCTCTCTCTCTCTCTCTGTGACCCTCTCTCTCCCTCTCTCTCTCTCTGTGACCCTCTCTCTCTCTCCCTCTCTCTCTCTCTGTGACCCTCTCTCTCCATCTCTCTCTCTCTGTGATCCTCTCTCTCCCTCTCTCTCTCTCTGTGACCCTCTCTCTCCCTCTCTCTCTCTGTGACCCCCTCTCTCTCCCTCTCTCCCTCTCTCTCTCTCTGTGATCCTCTCTCTCCCTCTCTCTCTCTGTGACCCCCTCTCTCTCCCTCTCTCTCTCTGTGACCCTCTCTCTCTCTCTCTGTGACCCTCTCTCTCTTTCTGTGACCCTCTCTCTCTCTCTGTGACCCTCTCTCTCCCTCTCTCTCTCTCTCTCTGTGACCCTCTCTCTCTCTCTGTGACCCTCTCTCTCTGTGACCCCCTCTCTCTCCCTCTCTCTCTCTCTCTCTGTGACCCTCTCTCTCTCTCTCTCTCTGTGACCCTCTCTCTCCCTCTCTCTCTCTCTGTGACCCCTCTCTCTCTCTCTCTGTGACCCCCCCCCCGGTGCCTCTCTCTAATGGCTGAGTTTGAGATTCTGAAATAAAGAGAATAAAATGTGGGTGTTATGTAAAGGAACAACTGCCTTCCAGAGTCACAGCGAGTGAAAGTGCACTATAATAAAACACTGAGTTATTCAGCACTCACTGTATATAACGATGAAATATTTATTAAGTCCTGAAGGTTTGTGTTGTAATTTTAACTCCCACAGTGAAAGAAGGGAAGTCCTTCAGGTGAAGTTGTGAGTGAGCTGCTTTAACACACTCATAAATCTGGATCCATTCTTCAGTTTGGTTTTAAACCCGAATGAGAGGAGTGTCCAGGGCAGCTGCTGGAGGAGTTTATTACTGCTGTAAAATGGTCCGTGTCTGTCTTTCCCAGATACACTAAATCAGTTTGTCGCTTTCAGCTAACTTTTATTTAAAGCACAAAATATCTCGTCCTACACCTTTCATTTCAGATTCGCTCAAACCCAGAACCGAGCCAGGAGCTTCTTTCATGTGGACTCCATCTCATCACTGAACTTCCTTAACACAATAAAGAACGACTGTAAGGTTAAAAAAATCAACATTTTTGAACATTTTTGAGAGGGCTGAATCTTTTCCTTATTCCACTGCTCTGGGTGTGAGAGAGAGTGTGTGTGTGTGTGTGTGTGTGTGTGTGTTCACTACTTCAGATGGGTTAAATGCAGAGGAATTTCACTGTGCTTGAGTGTGCATGTGACAAATAAAGGCTTTCTTCTTCCCTATGACTCTGTGAAAATGAATATAGTTATGATGATAATTTTCAACCACAATGTGATTGTGAATAATAAGCCTTTGATAATAAAAAAGTGGACAAAAAAACCATCAAGGCGGCACGATGGAACAGACAGAAACTGCAGCGCCTTGTTGTGACGTAGATCAGGGAATCTCCAGAAACCAGAAGTGCACGCACAGCATCTGAAGGCAGGACTTTTAAACATCATTTTCCATCAGTACCAAAGGAACAGAGACACGCCCCGTCACTTAATAACATGGCAGTTGTAAGAGCCATTTTTTTTATTTGAAGATAAATTGTAATATTGTGCTACAGGAGCACTTGAAATTTTGGTTGAACTTTAGTTTAGTTGACTTTACTTTGGTTGGTAATATACTCTTATTTTGATACCTGTGAAGAACTTTGGAGCCAAGATGGCTGTCAGTCACCTTTGACCTTAAGGGTCAGTTCAGCAGAGCAGAACAATAGAATTGTTTGAAGGACCTGGTGGTCACACAGCTCTTTACAAGCCATTAGAAAGCTATTTTGAAACTACTTTGAACGTTTAAAGCTAAGAACAAGTTGGAAATATTTTTAGTTTGGTTTTGATCTTAAGTTGATACTTTTGATGTACCTTTACTGGATTAGTGACTTTCCGTGGAGCCTTTGTGTTAGCAGGCTAACTCGGCCTGCTAACACTGCCTGCCTGCCTTCTGTCCATCCATCCATCCATCCATCCATCATCAACCGTTCATCCGACAAGGTACATCTTTGTTTATTTGAAAGCTTGTTAAAGGAAGCCACAAGGTCTGCTTGAATCTTGAAATTGGACACAACAGCAGTTTATTTACAAATGTTATGGCATAAATGCAGTGTTCCTTTGTGGTACTTTACAATACCTAAAAGGTTTTAAATTAATACTAACATAATTTCACTCTTCTCCATGACTCCTCCGTGAACATAAAGCAATCTGGCTGACAGATGATGGACTCGATTGTACACACACTCCATTAGTCCTGAGTGTTGAAAATGCTTGAAAACAATGACAAACCCAGGCTTGAACAGTGGGTAGATATTCTTAGGTAGCTGGGAAAATATTTTATTTTAGCCTTCAGGTAATAAAATAAGTAGAGGAGATCTAAACTAGCACTGTTCTGGTACACTGGCTGCAGTCTAGTGACGACTTTCCACTACAGTTGTCTCCACTAAGCACTCTTCCCCAACTAACTCCTCTTCATCCCCATCATACAACACATGTTCTGTCATGAAAGCATGTTCTGTCAGTGCACCTTCCAGGCAGGGGTTCCCCGATCTACATCATTTCCAGTTTGGGACATTCTCGGTGGAAGGGAAGGGAATTCCAGGCATCATTTTGTGATGGGAGGTTTAAATGATTTATTTTGTTGAATTTTCATCTCCACACCATGCGATTACATCGAAAATTGAAAGTTTGTGTTAAAATCTATAAAATGACACCGAGGAGACCTGTTCGTGTCAGTATCACTTAAGTTCTCCGACATCTTCAGGATAGATGAGTTTGCACTTCTTTTTTTGGTAACATCAGCTGCATTTTTTGACTTATTAACTTTGAGAGAATAAAGAGAGGCTGGTGAGGGAATGAGTGTTTATAGCTGCTATAACATCAGTGACAACAGGAACTAACCTGATTCACCGACGTTCCACAACATTACATGTAACTACAAATGGATAAAATGTGCAACATATCATTCCTTAATTAAAAAAAAACCCTGTGATGTAATCATTGTTAAATTGCTGTGGTTTAAGAGGAATAAAACACTTAGGGACTGTCAGTAAACCTGCTGAGAAACAACGAACTACAAACATGGACACTGGACTACAGTTCCCAAAACACAGTGCCCTCTGGCTCCAGCCTACTGAATCTCAGCTGGCTCGCATTTCCTTAATCACCTGTTCCTCTATTTAAGCTCTCCAAAGAAGCACTCCGGCGCTGTTTACACATACCCAGGTATTTTTAAAAACGCATATTTTCTAAACTCCATTTTCCAAAATAACTTCGTGCACACAGCTGCGTTTTTTTTTTTTAAATTACGTTTATATTGATCCGCATAAATACGCTGTCAAGAGCTGTTAAACTACGCCAGAGTGTGCAGGCAACTTTTTTGACGACATTGACAGAAGCGCGCATGTGAGTACACTCGCCCTGTATGTACGGACGTACCAACTCTGCGAGTGACAGGAGTGAAGATCGCGACATTCTGAAATTTTCCTGCTATTCCTCCGGGACGACAACGCCATTCTCGAAATTCTCCCACCAGACAGCAGTCCGTCCAGGTCGAACCCAAAATTGCTGGCGGCGATACGGTCGGGCTCTTTTGGTCACCAGAAGCTCCGCAATTGCTGCCCTCCGAGCCCTAATGCGTCTCTGCTGGTCAATGAGCTTTATGAGCTTTATTCTCAAAAGCAAACAGGCGAATATAGCTCTTAATAACAGAAATGCTGCTACTCTGAGTATTTCCATGCTTGTCGTATGTACAATGGTCGCTCTTTTGTGGCGCGAAGATTGCTTAAAACTCTGTTTTGGTCTCTCTACACACAAATGCAAAACGGAGTTTTCAAAAAATCTCCACTTTTGCCGGGGTTTTTTAGAAAGAATCGTTTTCAGAGGAAAAAACTCCGTTTGTGTATAAACGAAAGGCACAAACGAAGGCAAAGGTCTGTGTTTTTAAAAATACCCGGGTATGTGTAAACAGCGCCTCCATTGTGAAGTATTATCCTGCTAGTTCAGTTTATACCAAGCCTTGTACCCTTTCTGACTGCCTCTTGTAGTTCTGATCCTTTGCTATTTCTTCCACGTTTTTGCTCGGTCTTCCCTATGTTACGCTGATCGCCTGACCCTCGCTAGTTTACCGATACTGATTCCAGTCCCTTGACTTGGCTTTTTTGACATTCTGCACTCTGTTCTCCTCTGCGTGTAAATCTGTAAGCACCTGCATTTTTATATATATATATATATATATATATATATATATATATATATATATATATATGACTTTAGAAATTAAATCTAGTAGACTAATAAATGCTAATTACAGATTTGCTCAAATCAAAAACTATTTCCTTGTAAATTCTTTCCTGCTTTTGGAAAATGACATTTCTGTGTGAACTCTGTGTAAATCTCCTCTCGGAACACATTTTCTGCTTCATCTTCACTCACACTTTCCTGACGAGACTTAAATCAGATTAGGTTTCTGAAAACTGTGGGATAAGAACCGGGCCTCTAGAAGGGCACATTAAATGGGTATGATGTAATGCCTCCAGTGCCATTATTTAAATCTTTTTCTGTTCTCTGACCTCATTTTTACCCCCTCACATTTCTGAAAGCTCATTTGGAACGACTGTTTTTGAAATAAGGTAAGAGTATTTATTTTCCTATAAGTGCGGTATTTCCTCCCTCTCGCGCCTCACTGTGTGTAAGTGCTGAATAATGATCACACAGCTGAATGAGCTGGAGGTCAGTGTGGTGCAGTTAAACCTAAAAAGCCATTAGTTGCCTCAGTGTGTTGCGTTCACCAGCTTCTCTGATTTACTCTGTGGCTTTTTTTTTTTTTTTTTTAAGACGATCAGTTCAGCCTTTTCTAGGGTGACCAGATTTCCCGAGTCTGAAACCGGGACACTTTTGCGCGCGACCATGCTCGTGCACGCACACCTTTTTTTTACGTAAACGTGACACTCAGAGAGGTGCTCTTATCACTGTGCTCAAGCTCACATTTATCAACATCTCACATGAAATAAAACAAACAGGCATTGTGTTCTCTAGTAGCACAGTGGGATACAGATCAGTTAAATTATGGTCAGACAGCAGATGTTGTAATGGCTGAGAATAGGCCAGGCTATGTCCATAGGCCACATTTACACTGACTTATTCCACCTGTTTGTGAGAACACCAAGAAGAATGCATATGCACATGTAGGCTATATCTCTAAAATTGTATGCACTATAGCATGAACTTAAAAAGTAGATATGTGACCTCAACATAGCCTCGGTCAGAATCAACCTTACTAACCATTCCCCACAACTGAATGAATAAAGCAAGAAGATGTGGACAAAAGTGAACACTTTAATGGAAGGTGCAACAAGCTGTTCAACACAGCAATATGGCCAAACTGTCAGAATGGTGTGTTAAACAGAAACAAAAAAGAGACAAGTGATTTGAGAATATATACTATGGAAGCCGAGAGAGGCCCTTCGTATAATCCTTTTTTTAATTCACCTTGTTATCCCGAGATAACGACATAATTCAGGATCTCGAGAAAACAACACTAATTCAAGATCTCGAGAAAACAAAACAATTATTTCATGATCTCGAGTAAACAGCTGAGAAATGGTTCATTCAGGTGCACCAAGAGACCTGTGATATGCTGACTTTGGGGCTATTTCTCATTCTGTATAGACGCAACTTTGGTCATTAGAATGTCTGGAATAATCAATCACCTAATAAGGCAATATTTTGATCAGGGGTTGACACAGGGAGAGATTGCATTTAAGTTTTTTAATAAGGGATAATTTCAAAATTAGTCCGCGGCACCTCCACAGAAGACTGGCCCGGCTTCATCTCTACTGACGGAGATACAGTGATCCAGCTGAGATCATGAAATAATTTTGTTTTCTCGAGATCTCGGAATAACGGTTTTGTTTTCTTGAGATCTCAAATTAGTTGTGTTTTCTCGAGATCCTGAATTATGTCGTTATCTCGGGATAAGGTGAATAAAAAAAAAGATTATATGACGGGGCTCTCTCGGCTTCCGTAAATATACACTCAAACAAAACAGCAGTAAAGGAGGAGAGGGGCGACGGCCCGAGGAAAGCCCCCACAGGAGCGCACAGCATTTGCAGCATAGGCTACCCAACTCAGTACAAGAACAAAGCACTTACAGTGTGTGCAGTCGGCTTCGTGCGCATTGTTCTGCGCCTCTCGGAGGAAGGGGTAGGTGCCCTGTAAATCTTTGGAAAAGGTACATTTTCTTTTCGGCATAATTGCTGCGGCATTACTGCTGCTAGCTGCTAGACAAAGAACATTCGCACCAGTTAATGTTTATTTTATTGTTGCATGGCAACACGTTCTGTTGTCTGGAATAATGTGGCTAAATAAACACCCATGCCACAGGGCCAGGGGGCAGTAACCAGGAAAGTTTGCGATTCCTGTCAATTCATCAAAATAGTAAATGCAGACATTTCTCCGCTAATGATTCCCACGCTGCTCAGTCGCAAACGTCGCGAGTGGCGAAAACCGGGACATATCCGTGTCCCGACAGACTTTTGTTGGGACTCGGGACACACGACCCCAAATCGGGACTGTCCCAGTAAAACCGGGACGTCTGGTCACCCTAGCCTTTTCATCTCTGTCAAACTTTCTCCTTTCTCACTGTTTTTGCTGATCTGTGTTAACACATTACATACTACATTATAGTACAGTTTATTCACTATAGTATAGAACTGTATGGTCTGGTATAAGACAGTACAGTTCAACACCTTTCCAAAAACGTTAGAACAGTAAATCATTTCCCACTTTATAACTAACGCTCCCGTTCCTTCTCCCGACACTTAAAAGCTGTTTATGGACTGAAGACTCCAAGTGATGAAGTGGTTCAGGTGTTATTTTTGTCCCGTTCTTCCTGTAAACAGGTCTTAAGGTGTGGAACAGTTCGGGGTCGTCACTGTCATATTTATCATTTCTAAATTCTCCACACATTCTCTATTGGGGACAGAGGGGACACGCCCTCTTCTTCCACAGCCACACCTTTGTAATGTGAGCAGAACGTGGTTTTGCGTCGTCTTGTTGAAATCTCCCTGGAAAAGACGTCGTCCTGAAGGCAGCAGATGTTGCTCCAAAATCTCAGTGGACTTTTCTGCATTAATGCTCCATCACAGAAGTGTAAGTTACCTTTGCCAAGGGCACTGACCCAACACCATACCATGATACACCCTGGCTTTTGGACTCGTTCCTGTAACAGTCTGGATGGTCCTTTTCCTCTTCAGAGCACACGGCATCCATTTCTTCTAAAAAAGTCCTGGAATACTGATTCATCTGACCACAATACCCGTTCCCACTGTGTGATGGTCCATCCCAGACACCTCCGAGCCCAGAGAAGTCAGTGGCGCTTCTGGACACAGTTAACATACAGTGGTGCTTGAAAGTTTGTGAACCCTTTAGAATTTTCTATATTTCTGCATAAATATGACCTAAAACATTATAAGATTTTCACACAAGTCCTAAAAGTAGATAAAGAGAACCCAGTTAAACAAATGAGACAAATATTATACTTGGTCACTTATTTATTGAGGAAAATAATCCAATATTACAGATCTGTGAGTGGCAAAAGTATGTGAACCTCTAGGATTAGCAGTTAATTTGAAGGTGAAATTAGAGTCAGGTGTTTTCAATCAATGGGATGACAATCAGGTGTGAGTGGGCACCCTGTTTTATTTAAAGAACAGGGATCTATCAAAGTCTGATCTTCACAACACATGTTTGTGGAAGTGTATCATGGCACGAACAAAGGAGATTTCTGAGGACCTCAGAAAAAGCGTTGTTGATGCTCATCAGGCTGGAAAAGGTTACAAAACCATCTCTAAAGAGTTTGGACTCCACCAATCCACAGTCAGACAGATTGTGTGCAAATGGAGGAAATTCAAGACCATTGTTACCCTCCCCAGGAGTGGTCGACCAACAAAGATCACTCCAAGAGCAAGGCGTGTAATAGTCAGCGAGGTCACAAAGGACCCCAGGGTAACTTCTAAGCAACTGAAGGCCTCTCTCACATTGGCTAATGTTCATGAGTCCACCATCAGGAGAATACTGAACAACAATGGTGTGCATGGCAGGGTTGCAAGCAGAAAGCCACTGCTCTCCAAAAAGAACATTGCTGCTCATCTGCAGTTTGCTAAAGATCACATGGACAAGCCAGAAGGCTATTGGAAAAATGTTTTGTGGATGGATGAGACCAAAATAGAACTTTTTGGTTTAAATGAGAAGCGTTATGTTTGGAGAAGGAAAAGACTGCATTCCAGCATAAGAACCTTATCCCATCTGTGAAACATGGTGGTGGTAGTATCATGGTTTGGTCCTGTTTTGCTGCATCTGGGCCAGGACGGCTTGCCGTCATTGATGGAACAATGAATTCTGAATTATACCAGCGAATTCTAAAGGAAAATGTCAGGACAGCTGTCCATGAACTGAATCTCAAGAGAAGATGGGTCATGCAGCAAGACAACGACCCTAAGCACACAAGTCATTCTACCAAAGAATGGTTAAAGAAGAATAAAGTGAATGTTTTGGAATGGCCAAGTCAAAGTCCTGACCTTCATCCAACGGAAATGTTGTGGAAGGACCTGAAGCGAGCAGTTCATGTGAGGAAACCCACCAACATCCCAGAGTTGAAACTGTTCTGTACAGAGGAACGGGCTAAAATTCCTCCAAGCCGGTGTGCAGGACTGATCAACAGTTACCGCAAACGTTTAATTGCAGTTATTGCTGCACAAGGGGGTCACACCAGATACTGAGGCCAAGTTTACATTAGACCGTATCTGTCTCGTTTTCTTCGCGGATGCACTGTCCGTTTACATTAAAACACCTGGAAACGCTAGGAAACGGGAATCTGCCAGGGTCCACGTATTCAATCCAGATCGTGTCTGGTCCGGTGCTGTGTAAACATTGAGAATACGCGGATACGCTGTGCTGAGCTCTAGCTGGCGTCGTCATTGGACAACGTCACTGTGACATCCACCTTCCTGATTCGCTGGTGTTGGTCATATGACGCGACTGCTGAAAAACGGCGCGGACTTCCGCCTTGTATCACCTTTCATTAAAGAGTATAAAAGTATGAAAATACTGCAAATACTGATGCAAATACTGCCCATTGTGTAGTTATGATTGTCTTTAGGCTTGCCATCCTTCCACTTGCAAGTGGTAAGTGATATGCACTGAGATCACACACACAGCGGCTCAGTCCCGAATCACTGCTCGTGCGCTTCACTCGCGCGCTCTGTGAGCTGCGCAGGGCCGGAGTGCGCACCCTCCAGAGGGCACTCGCTGTTCAGGGTGGAGTGATTTGGAGTGCAGGATGCCTGCGGAGCCGAGCGTATCCGTGTATTAGCGTTGCTGTGTGCACACTAATCGTTTTAAAAACGTTAATCTGATGATCTGCTGATACCTGAAAGCAAAGGTTCACATACTTTTGCCACTCACAGATATGTAATACTAGATAATTTCTCAAATAAATAAATAACCAAGTGTAATAGTTTTCTCATTTGTTTAACTGGGTTCTCTTTATCTACTCTTAGGACTTGTGTGAGAATCTGATGTGTTCGGTCATTTATGCAGAAATATAGAAAATTCTAAAACGGTTCACAATCTTTCAAGCACCACCATAAGCTTCCTTTTTGCACAGTAAACTTTTAACTGGTGTTTGTGGATGTAACTCCCTATTGTAGCTTGATAAAGCTTTTCCAAAGTAATCCTGAGCCCATGTGGTTCTATCAGCTATAGATGAACGACGGTTCAGTCTTTTACAGTGCAGTATAGTATGATGTAGTATAGCACAGTCTGGACAACCAATCAGTCCAAGGCATCAGACCTCAGGCTACTCCCCTACCAATCATCTTGCCTGTCAGTTCAGAAAGCTCCGCCTCTTGCTCAACTCCTGATTATTTTAATAGTTCCTGTTTTTATACAGATTTTATGCAGGTGTTTTGATAATTGTTTTGGTTTTAAATTGAATTGAAATGATCAGTGTCTCATTTCACATGTAAATCCATCTCATCTACACAGTGATCTATTTTTGCATATCCAGCACGGTGGCGTAGTGGTTAGCACTGTCTCCTCACAGTAAGAAGGTCCTGGGTTCGAGTCCATTGGCTGATGGGCTTCTTTCTGTGTGGAGTTTGCATGTTCTCTCCATGGGTGTGCTCTGGTTCCCCCACAGTCCAAATACATGCAGTTAGGTTAACATGAGGTGGCCTCGGCCTGAAGTGCCCAAGAGTGGTGGTGTGCATGTACGCAGTGGCTTTGCTCTCCAATGATGAACTAAATTTTGTTGTACATTTGTACAGCAACAGCAATAAAGGTGTTCTATTTTTTTATTTAATCTTTTGAAGAGCTGTTCCAGAGGTTCTGCAAGTCCTCATCCAGCATAATCAAGTCTGACTCATGCCCTAATTTTAAGGACTCGTGACTTGACTTGGACTTGAGCACTGATGACTTGGACTCTGACTCGTGTGTTAACTGCATTCAGACTCGTAAATTGGAGACGAGGTCTCGGATCTTTATTTTTTTTGTAACATGCTATAATAATTTGGCACAAGATATTTATGTCTGTTAATTTTTGTGCGAGAGAATGCACGTTCACTTGTTCATACGTCATGTTCAGGAACAAACTAACATTAATGGTGCTAAAATACCTGGAGAGACGCCCCAGGATTGTCCGCTTTGCTTATGCAGACTTCTCGTGCAGTGGAAAAAAAAAAATGCACTGCTATGTCTTCCGTATGTAGAAGAACTATCAAAGAGACTACGGGGACAACCTTGAACTTCAATCGCCATTTGGTGAGACTCCACCCAGAGAAGGAAGTGACTTGCCCTGTTGATACTGGGGTTTGCTGAGTGATGAACTAGCTAGTGTTAACCCTGTCTCATGTTATTTGCCCTGCTGATAGTGGGCGGGGCTTGCTGAGTGAGGAGCAAGCTTTATCTGTAGCCTGTTCACTTAAATGGGGCAGTGGAGCAGGAACGTTAGTCCAACACAGTAGCAGAGACGCTTTCACAGTAAGGCAGCAGTAGACACCGTTGCATGGTGCAGTTGGAGTCTTGTTCTCAGACTTGAACACTGGGGACGTGAGACTGGACTCAGACTCGAGGTTTAGTGACTTGACTGCAACACTGAGCAGAACTGGGGGGGGAACTCCTCCTCCACAGCAGGACACTACCCCTTTTCCACCAAATCAGTTCCAGGGCTGGTTTGGGGCCAGTGCTCGCTCACAACTCGTTTAACTTGCGAGTCAGCTGAGAACCAGTTTGCTTTTCCATAGCTCGGGGTGCTAAGGGGAGCCACATCAGTTACTTCGCTGTATACATCGGTTACGTCGCTGTGTTTGCATAAACCTTAGCGCAAATATCAAAGCAACAACACGGAGAAGCAGCAGCAATAATAATAATAATAATGGATGACTTCGCGTTTGTACAGCTGCTGCTTCTTGGTGCTTAAAAATGGCGACCTTTCACGGTCTTGCGATTGTTGTTGGTCTTAACAACTCACACACACACTGACGTAAGCGGTTCTTTCCTCTGGCCCAGCAGAGAGTTGGTGTTAGCCTGGAACCGTTTTTTCTGGCCCCAGAGCCAGTTCTTTGTCAGTGGAAACAGAAAACCCGGTTCCAAACTAAGCACTGGCCCCGAACCAGCCCTGGAACTGCTTTGGTGGAAAAGGGGCAGAGACGCTGTGATCTGAACAGAGTCCGACCCGATCAACAGGAGGAAGAAATCAGACTGATTTCTGAGCAGTGTAGCTATCTGTGAAACTGAGGTTTGAGGTTTTTTTTTTTTCCACTGGAATGTTTGGAATTGTGGGGGGGGGGAAGGAAAAACAGATCTGAGAATCTGATCCCTGCACTGTAAAAAATGATTTGTTGTTTTAACTTAGTTAGTACCCGGGCTGCCTTAAAATTGAGTTCATTGAAATTAATATAGTAAGTTAACACAACAAGGTGGACAATTTAACTTGATATATGAATTTCAATGAACTCAAAATTAAGGCAGCCTGGGTACTAATTTTTTTTTTTTTAAGTTAAAACAACAAATCATTTTTTACAGTGTGCTCAACATCCAGCTGCTGTGTGTGGAGTCTCTCACTTCATGTGGGATTCAGCATTCACTGGAAGTGTGAGTATTCATGTGATTTGGAATTTACACGTGTGTGTGTGTGTGTGTGTGTGTGTGTGTGTGTGTGTGTGTGTGTGTGCGCTTTTAGACATCTTCACATTATATTTCTCACAGTTCTTACATGTAGTGAAAATAAATGAATTGTGTGCACTTTTGTCAGATTCATCACGTTACTTGAGTTCATGTCGAGGCTGAAATACACTTCCTGAGGTTTCTCACATGTAATCATAAATTATTCACAGAATCACAAGGGAAAAACAATCGCATGAAGACCGGATGCTTTTCTTTGTACTGTGAACACGAGGAAGTGATCAGTAAACCATTCTGAGTGTAAAAACACCTCGGGGAGCTTCAGTGTGCAAAATAACACTATTAAATGGAACATCATGACAACCAAACAAACTGAAATTATTGTATATTCCAATATGAAGGTGGTTAGTTTACGAATCGTAACTCTTTCTGAGGAAAATATCTTGTCAGTTCACTGTGAACAGAAATCTGCTAAACCTCATGTTGGTGAGATCCCGTCAATTTTATTTGTATAGCGCTTTTAATAATAAACATTGTCGCAAAGCAGCTTTACACAATTTGAACGACTTAAAACATGAGCTAATTTTATCCCTAATCTATCCCCAATGATGAAGCCTGTGGCGATGGCGGCAAGGAAAAACTCCCTCAGACGACATGAGGAAGAAACCTCGAGAGGAACCAGACTCAAAAGGGAACCCATCCTCATTTGGGCAACAACAGACAGCATGACTATAATATTAACAGTTTTAACATGAAGTCAGTTTCGCTGATGTTATAAACTCTTCACTGATGGAAACTTGAGTGCAAAACTGTTCATGACAACTGCAGTCCTAAAGTTAGCAAGTCAACTGTAGTCCTCAGCCATAAAAGCATTACTGTAAGAGTCCAGAGCGTCCTCCAGGTGTGACTTTCAACTGTCCTCATGGGGCCGTCCTCTACAGGAGCGATGCGATGAGACTCCAACCAGACACAGGGCACCAGGATGGATCAGGCAGGTCCGAGGAGCAGAAGAGGTTCAGCATCTCGATCCCAGGACCGACATGTAACTCAGAGGGACAGATTTGGGGGGGAGAAGAGAGAGAAAACACAGGTTGTTATGTATGCCCAATGTCACCTGAATAAGTAGGAACAGTATACATATTGCACTGAGTACAAGCAGGGACTCCGGCAACTAACTATGACAGCATAACTAAAAGGGGAGAGCCAGAAGGTAACACAGGCATGAGGGGCCCCGGGACATAAAGCAGCAGCCACTACACCGTCAACAAACTCGAGTGAGCAAGCGAGTGGGGACTGACAGCATCCATACATCCCAGTTTACCAAAACACTCTGTCTGAGGATCCTCCAGATCCCATGTGTTTCAGAGTGACCTCGTGATAACTCCTGATGTTGAACGCTCCACACTGCGGGAGGAGAAAGTGGAGCTCGGAGCATTAATGTGCACAAGAAAAGGAGGGAGAACCTCAGATGGAGACGGGAAAACAGGGAAAGGTTTCGTTTCTCCTCAGCTGAGGAACGGTGTTCGAGTCTCCGTCTGTTCTGCAGCCATGAACGAGGTGAAGGTGGCTCTGCTGGGCAGCGAGGGAGCGGGGAAATCAGGTCTGTGTTTTATCTTTTCATCTCCTCACACAAAAATGAATATGGGGGGGAAGCGAGCAGGAAACCTGCAGTGTCTCACCACAGTGACTCTGAAAGTCTGCCATCAATCCACAGTGCAGGTATCTGCACACACTCAGGGTCCAATCAAACCTTTAACGACCTCAGAAACCATCAGAGCATCTTATTAGTAAGTATATATTTATTAAACAAAAATAAATTTACATTATTTTTAAAATTTGACCTTTCTTGTATTTTATTATAAATTTACATAAAATATACAGGTAAACAGTTGTGCTGTTGCACAAAGTTGTTTAAAAAAAGTTTATAAAACTTTGCATTTTTACATTCACTTATGGGATTTTATTTTTATGTAATATTAAACATAAGTACTGTGGCAATTTGCTTGTTAGTTACATTATTTTATAAACTTTGTTTTTCTCACTGGAAATGATACAAATTTATGCCAAATGTTTAAATTGCACTTTTATTATAAAATACATGAACTGCTCAGTCAAGGGTGCCTTTTTTTTTTAATTATTATTTTTTATATAAAAGTTCAGGGCACGGTGGTGTAGTGGTTAGTGCTGTCGCCTCACAGCAAGAGGGTCCGGGTTCGAGCCCCGTGGCCGGCGAGGGCCTTTCTGTGTGGAGTTTGCATGTTCTCCCCGTGTCCGCGTGGGTTTCCTCCGGGTGCTCCGGTTTCCCCCACAGTCCAAAGACATGCAGGTTAGGTTAACTGGTGACTCTAAATTGAGCGTAGGTGTGAATGTGAGTGTGAATGGTTGTCTGTGTCTATGTGTCAGCCCTGTGATGACCTGGCGACTTGTCCAGGGTGAACCCCGCCTTTCACCCGTAGTCAGCTGGGATAGGATCCAGCTCGCCTGCGACCCTGTAGAACAGGATAAAGCGGCTACAGATGATGAGATGAGAACGTGGAGAGCAGATGCATCCTGGAGGAACCGGTGGACTGGGCAGATGGCTTTGCGGTGGTGTACACAATCAGTGACTGCATGTCTTTCCTCAACGCTAAAAACCTCCTGCAGCAGATCAGAGAGAGCCGTTGAGAGATGTGTAAAGGGTGAGTGTGGGTCAGAGCCCAGACCAGGAGACCCGATCTCACAATGAGTCCAATAGAACTTGAATGACTTAATGAAGGACAGTCAGGAGGCCAGGCCCAGGTTCGAGTTGAGTAGAAAAGAAAACCCCACACTGGCTCAAACTCAACAGGATGACATGCAGTCGGCATTTATGATGAAAGTCAGGGACATTTTGGTGCCTGTTCATTTCTGTAGTGCATCACAACCGGACCGTGAGACTCAAACCCAGTACGCTGTTAGTCAGCGGCATCTGTGAGCTGTGTGTCATTTTAGTCTTTTCAAAGCCATTTCAGGACAACAGGCAGGACGTGAGACAGGACGGATGGATCGGATTAGAGAACTCAAACAAGCTGAATCGGGTCATGTGTGGCCAAGTGTCATTATAATATAATTATATTCTCTATACAGGACACTTTTCCAATGGAATAAAAACGTGTTCTATTCCCTTCTAGTGGGTTTCATTCATTTTGTTTGATGGTGTGCAATATTGTCAGCGTATCGCTTATCCTACGTGTATTACGTCACACTACCCAATGGAGAATGAGCGTTGACTATGGTTTACAATATTGCATGGTTGTCAAGACATGTCACACGTCGGACACGTAAAACTTCCGCGCTAGCGACGACTGTGAAAATTTGTGAACAAACATGGCTGCCAGGATTGCTTCGCTAAATACGGAAGATTTTGAGAGAATTTTGAAAGGGAAAGACGTGCTGAACACCCGAAAGGAATGTGTGTGTATATATAATAATATTGGCTGGCTTTTTTTCTCATGGTCTATCAGATGTATTCCATTCAGCTACTCGTCTCTGACTCGTTCAGTATCATGCTCACTGAATGGAATATATCTGATGGACCACAAAAAAGCCAGCCAGTATTATTTAAATATAATACAATATCTTAATATAGTTTATTACTTTCCAAATGCATATAATTATCTGGACATGCTTTCTGAAGGGACTTTAATCCCCCCAGTGCTTCTCAACTACATGCCAGGGAGTTCTCACATTTTCTTTATATTTGCATCACGATGGTACACTTTCTAGCCCAGAGGTATTGAACATGCGGCTTGTGGATCAGAACCATTCTGATTACATTACGTTAATGGGATTTAGCAGACGTTCTTATCCAGAGCGATGTACATCACACCCAGAGCAGGTGGGGGTTAGGTGCCATTCTCAAGGGCACTTCAGCCATTCCTGCTGGTCCAGGGAATCAAACCAGTGACCTTTTTGTCCCAAAGCTGCTTCAACCATTAGGCCATGGCTGATAAAATATAAACTTTCTCATAATTTTAATTATTTGTGGGTCATACTTGAATCCAAAGTTTTGGAAAAAGAGCTAGTTTCCATTATTCCACTAGGGGGCAAACTAGAGCAATAAACTCAGCTACTGATCAAATGAACTAATGTTAAACTGTTCATTAGAAAGTGAAAAAAATCAAAAAGTTGAATACTTTTACAGTGAGCTGTTTGTGTAGGTGATATACAGGATGTGTGTTCAGAATGGACTTTTAGTTGATTGATGTACACGTGGAAGAAGAGTTGGTGTTCGTCACTAAACTCTTTTTATCCATTAAACTTTATGGGTTACGTGTTCTCTAAAATGAGTTAGACACCATGACACCACCCTTTCTTAGCTTTTCACAATAGAACAAAATTATTTTATTTTATTCTGATGGAAGTGTTACAGCGCCACCTGCTGCATCATAAAGACTGTGTGCTTTTCATGCCTGCGTTTATGAGATGATCATGTTCAGTGTTGGAGCTCTGTGTGGTTTTTGTGAACTCTGCTCTGATGGCTTCTGTCTGGTCCACACACAGACGTGGATGTTCCCATCTGCCTGGTGGGGAATAAGCAGGACCCGAGTCACAGCCGGCAGGTGAGCGAAGAAGAGGGACGTTCTCTCGCCCTGGAGCACAATTGCGTCTTTTCAGGAAGTGTCTGCTGCTGAGAACTACCTGGACATCGCCAACCTCTTCACCGGACATCGCCAACCTCTTCACCAGACTCTTACAACACGTCATGGAACACATGAAAGACAGGTCCAAGCACCGGTGCTACAGCAGCTTGAAATCCATGGCCAAGCTCACCACCAGCATGTTTGGGAAGAGGAGGAAGTCCATCTGAAGCACTTTGCAGTGAAGGAACATGAGACTCTTCTGAGTGTTTGGAGTCTGGGATGTTCCTGAGAACCTGATGTCCACAGCTAGTGATGAGAGCCCACCTGAGAACAGGAGAAGAACCC
Source organism: Neoarius graeffei (assembly GCF_027579695.1). NCBI lineage: Eukaryota > Metazoa > Chordata > Actinopteri > Siluriformes > Ariidae > Neoarius > Neoarius graeffei. The sequence goes on along the minus strand of NC_083583.1, from coordinate 1,883,393 downwards.
AGACACCACTTACTCCACTCTTCAAAAAAAAAAATTAGAGCCAGTAAAGAGTCTTTGGTTCTTCATTTAACTTAAAGGGCTTAAGAATCTTCAGAATCCGAGAAAGCTTTATTGCCAAGTAATTGTTGCAACTACAAGGAATTTGGCTTGGAGTTAAGGTGCTCAATAAATAAATGCTAAGTACAGACAGTCTATTCTAATAAGGGAGCTACATAAGTCTATTCTAAGATATTAAGAACTAAGTAAACAAGATAAATAAGATAAAATAAACTGTGCAGGTAAACAAATGTGCCAATTGGGTGAACAAGAAGATAAACAAATGTGCAAATCACGTAGACAACTGGGGGGCAGAGGAAATGGGGCCACTGGTCTTTGTTTATTGAGGTGGGGGAGTGGGTCAGGAGTCTGAGGTATGGTACTGGTGGGGGGGGGGGCAGAGTAAGTGGGAGTCACTGGTCATGTTTAGGAGGCCAGCAGCGGTAGAAAATAAACTGTTTTCTGTAGTGTGAGGTTTTGGTCTTGATGGACCGCAGCCCCCTGCCAGAGGGGAGTGTCTCAGAGTTTATGTCTGGGGTGGGAGGGATCAGCCACAATCTTTCCTGCCTGCCTCAGTGTCCTGGAGGCGAACAGGTCCTCAAGTGAAGGCAGGCTGCAGCCGATCACCTTCTCTGCCGAGCAAATGGTACCCCGCAGTCTACTCTTGTCCCTGGCAGAGGTGGCAGCGTACCAGATGGTGATGGAGGTGAGGATGGGCTCAATGATGGCTGTGGAGAAGTGCACCATCATTGTCTTTGGCAGGTAGAACTACTTTAACTATGGCAGGAAGTACATCCTCTGCTGTATGTTTTGAGATGAGGAAGCTGATGTTCAGTTCCCACTTCAGGTCCTGGGTGATTATGGTGCCCAGGAAGTGGAATCAAGTCAAGTTTATTTGTATAGTGCTTTTAACAATAAACATTGTTGCAAAGCAGCTTTACACTGCAAAAAATAAAAGATTAAAACAAAGCATATTTGCTTGAATCAGGTGAAAAAAAAAATCTGCCAATGGAACTAGTCAAATTTGACTTGGTAAGATTTCTTAAAGTAAGATGAAAAATCGAACCTGTTTTTAGATGAAATAATTCCAAAATAAGATTGGGGAACTTATTATGCGAGATCTGATTTAACTCCAAAATAACACCATAGACAATACCGGCAATATAAAATTCACACATGAAGAAGAAACGGAGCAGTCAATAGCATTTTTGGATTTAAAAATACAACACACAGAAGATGGGGATATCAAAATAAAAGTACACAGAAAACCCACACACACCGACCAATATTTAAACTGGACTTCCGAACACCCCATAATGCACAAAATATCCGTAGTTAGAACATTACATGAACGCACAGCAATAATTACAGATCCACAGGACAAAGAACAGGAGGAACAACATATACAACACGCACTGAAGGCATGTCAATATCCACAATGGGCAATATCCAAAGGGGCGGAACAGGTTAAAAACAAAACACAGAAGAAAGAGAAAAAACAAACTAACAAACAAGAACACAGGGGAGTAGTTACATTACCATACATCAGGGGAATAACTGAACGCATTCAAAGAGTAATGAGGAAACACAACATTAACACACCTGTCAAACCACACACAACACTCCGTCAGATCCTGGTTCATCCCAAAGACAGAATACATCCGGACAACAGATGCAACACCATATATGAGATTCCATGTCAATTATGCAATAAAACTTACATTGGGGAGACAGGAAGGAGTTTCAACACAAGAAAACATGAACATAAGAAAGAGTGCGAAAAGGAGACAGCTACAAGACAAACCCGAACAATAAAAGAAAAGGCACAACAGGAAAATTATAAGTCAGCTATAACAGATCACTGTAAAAGGGAAAATCATATTATGGACTGGGGGAATGCCAGAGTCATCCGCACAGAAGATAACAAACATCAGCGCTGGATCAGGGAGGCCATGGAGATCCGTAAGCGAAGCCCGAGGACCATCAACCGGGATGAGGGAGCATACATGCTCTCCCACACCTGGAGTGCCATCTTGCAGGGGACAAACAGACAGTAGAAGGCGTGACCGACCTGTCAAACCAGACAGGAAGGCCACGCCTTCAGAAACAGCAGCTGATAAAAGATGCGTCACCAATTAACATCCGGTGACACTCTGAGGAAGACGGAAGTTGTACGTCGAAACATGTCAGGTAAACAAACCCAATAAATTAGATGTCTGATAAAAAAGAAAAAAAAAAACAACTAACTATATTTAATATAAGACATAATGAACGTAATCGAAAGATAATCAAAATAGTTCTTATAACAAGATCGTACTTCTTACATTTAGCCATTCAAGTCATTTTTATTTATTTCATTTTAAGGGTATTTCACTTAAATTCATGACAAAGTCTTGGCAGTAAAAACTGAATTTAAGATAAATATACTAATATTAGGATTGTTAAATTCTACAACTAAGCATTGCTAGCTTAAAAGATTCTCCTTTTGTGACCTGTAATTAGTAAAATACTCTAGATATGAGACCAGAGACTATCTTGAATCAAGTTGACGACACGTGTAGCATTGCAACAAGTTTATTTTTTTTCCCATTTCAACATTAAAACATCTAAGATTCCACTTCCCCAGGACCTCAGGCACCAAAAAAAAAAAAAGTCTATGCATTTTGACTTACAGTGCTTACACAACGCCAAAGCAACAGTGCATTTTGGGGGCACTGACTATTCATGTGTACGAGGGGTTTACAAGATCAGGCACAAAAAAACCCCAAACAAGCAACAAAAAACCCCACTGAACTTAACTCCCAGCATTCCAAAAAGACGTCACTAAAACGCCTCCACTCACTCACAGCCTTTTTGAAGGCGCTTGTCTGGTCTAGAGTCTGTACAGCATCTAGAAGGAGCTCACTCTGAATGACTGACTGAGAAAACAGTCACAGTAAACTTAGGATATGAAAGGTGACCCAAACGTCTACACATTTTGACTTGCAGTGCTTACACAACGCCAAAGCAACAATGCATTTTGGGGGCACTGACTTTTGTTTTTTTTGTTTGGTGCCTGACTTCAGTAAAGTTCATTTATTCCCAAAACAAGCATACTTTTTTTCTTCTTGAAACAAGATGAACTGCATTTGACAAATGTCCAAAATGTACTTGCTTGTTTTTTTTTTTTTAATTATTTTCAAAAGTGCTCCAAATAGGACTTTTTTTCCAAGACATTTTGTCTATACAAGATTTTCAAGATGGACTGTCTAAAAACCAGCCTTTCTAGCTAAATGAGGTTTTGCTTGTTGGGCAATTGTCTTATAATAAGGGTGGCGAGATGTTTTGACTTGAAAATAGACAAACTTCCTAAGATTTCTTTTTTGCAGTGTATAAACCCCCCACCGATGGAAACCCGAGTGCAAAACCGTTCACGACAACTACTGTCCCAAAGTCAGCAAGTCAACTGCAGTCCTAAAGGAGCTTGACGGAATGGTGGGTGGAGGTGCAGCTGTTTTATATACAGGGAGAAGAGCAGAGGAGAAAGAATGGAGCCTTGGGGGGGGGGGGGGGGGATCTGGTGCTGATTGTCCTGGAAGGACTCCAGTGTCCACTGGTGAGCTACGCAGGGTGATTGGGAGAGGAGGGGCTGGGTTTTTCCTCAAGTCCACAATCATTTCCACTGTTTTTTCAGCATTTAGCTCCAGGTTGTTTTGGCTACACCAGGTCGCCAGACAGTCAATCTCCCACCTGTAGGCAGACTCCCGAGAGAGGAGTCCAATGAGGGTGATGTCATACGTGAACTTCAGGAGCTTGATGGAATGGTGGGTGGAGGTGCAGCTGTTTTTGCATACAGGGAGAAGAGCAGAGGAGAAAGAATGGAGCCTTGGGGATCTGGTGCTGATTGTTTTATCTTGCAATAAACAGAAAATAAATATCAAGTAGAACCTCTTCAGGAGGATGAGATGTCTTAATTATCCAACAAAACCGTACAGACCCCTGGAAAAACCATGAGGTTTTTCAACACAACACGTCTCAATTCAGAACAGCACAACTCAGTTGAACACAGCACAGCTCAACACAATTCAATTCAACTCAACACACAGGTCAACACAACTCAATTGAACACAGTTCAACACAACTCAATTCAGAACTCAATTCAACACAACACTACTCAACTCAACACACAGGTCAACTCAACACAACTCAGCTGAACACAACTCAATTCAGAACAGCTCAACTCAACATAACTCAATTCAAAACAAATCAACACATCTCAGCTCAACACCAATTCATTTCAACACAACACAGGTCAACACAACTCAATTCAGAACAACAAAACAATTTAATTCAACACAATTCATCTCAACACAACCCTATTCAACTCAACACACAGGTCAGCTCAATTGAACTCAACACAACTTAATTCAGAACACAACACAGCTTAATTCAGAGCAACTCAATTCAGAACACAACTCAACACAACTTAATTCAGAACAGAATTTAATACAACAACTTAATTCAGAACAACACCACACAATTCAACACAACTTCTCAACACAATTCAGAACAACACACAATTCAACTCAAATCAACACTACAAATCAGCACAATTCAATTCATCTCAACACGGCACTACTCAACTCAACACACAGGTCAACTCAATTCAGAACAAATCAACACAGCTCAACACAATTCAACACAACACACAGGTCAACTCAACACAACTCAGTTGAACACAACTCAATTCAGAACAACTCAACACAACTTCTCAATACAACTCAATTGAACACAACACAATTCAGAACAACTCAACACAACTAAATTGAACACCACTCAATTCAGAACAACTCAACACAAAACACATCTCAGCTCAATTCAATTCATCTCAACAAAACACAAGTCAACACAACACAGCCCAATTCAATACAGGTCAACACAACAAAGCTCAATTCAACACAATTCAATAAAGCTCAACTCAATTGAAGCCAACACAACTCAACATGAATATTCTACAACTACAGCTCAGGCAGAATGACTTTCAGTCTGACTTTTTATTTAGCTTAGAAACAAAAGGTAACAAAAATGATTTTTCTTTGGAAATACAAAACAGGGGCGGCACGGTGGTGTAGTGGTTAGCGCTGTCGCCTCACAGCAAGAAGGTCCTGGGTTCGAGCCCCGTGGCCGGCGAGGGCCTTTCTATGCGGAGTTTGCATGTTCTCCCCGTGTCCGCGTGGGTTTCCTCCGGGTGCTCCGGTTTCCCCCACAGTCCAAAGACATGCAGGTTAGGTTAACTGGTGACTCTAAATTGAGCGTAGGTGTGAATGTGAGTGTGAATGGTTGTCTGTGTCTATGTGTCGGCCCTGTGATGACCTGGCGACTTGTCCAGGGTGAACCCCGCCTTTCGCCCGTAGTCAGCTGGGATAGGATCCAGCTTGCCTGCGACCCTGTAGAAGGATAAAGCGGCTAGAGATAATGAGATGAGATGAGACAAAAGGTAACAAAAATGATTTTTCTTTGGAAATACAAAACAGGGGCGGCATGGTGGTGTAGTGGTTAGCGCTGTCGCCTCACAGCAAGAAGGTCCTGGGTTCGAGCCCCGTGGCCGGCGAGGGCCTTTCTGTGCGGAGTTTGCATGTTCTCCCCGTGTCCGCGTGGGTTTCCTCCGGGTGCTCCGGTTTCCCCCACAGTCCAAAGACATGCAGGTTAGGTTAACTGGTGACTCTAAATTGAGCGTAGGTGTGAATGTGAGTGTGAATGGTTGTCTGTGTCTATGTGTCGGCCCTGTGATGACCTGGCGACTTGTCCAGGGTGAACCCCGCCTTTCGCCCGTAGTCAGCTGGGATAGGATCCAGCTTGCCTGCGACCCTGTAGAACAGGATAAAGCGGCTACAGATAATGAGATGAGATGAGAAATACAAAAACAAACACGTGTTTCCTTATGAAGCTGGACCAGAATCCCTCTCATAGGAGATTTACTTTATGCACAGATATTTACCTGTAAACTGCTCTATTTCACAAATTACTTTAATCTTCTTCAAATAACTTCTAAAATAAAACGTGTGTGCGGGTTAATAAAAACCCTATTAAATAAATTGTGTAATGTGCAGTGATTTTCGGGATTAATATTTAATCCCTGAAAGCACAGTGAACATTTCTGCTCTTAATTTCTCACCCGAATTAATGATTCACTTTGAAGTTTTTCTTTTTCCTTTTGTTTTTCTCTTCTTTTTTTAAAATACCCTGTTCATGTGATGGATTAGTGATAAAGGATGAAGGATGTAATTAAATAATGGAGTAAAATGCAGTTTGTACAAAATGTTTTTTGGGGCTTTTTGAGGTTCTGCATTACAGCAAGTTTCATCCTGATGTCAACAAAAATATATGATATCACACACAGAGAAATGGTCCAATGTCAACATTTAACTTCACTTTTGGGAGCCTAAATATGGCGGTTAAAACAAACAAAAAACCCCAACAACAAGCCACTGTGTTTCTTTCTGAGGATCAGTCACATGCTCTCATTTAATAAAAATATATCATGTATGTCTGTCTATATGTATTTATTTACACACACACACACACACACACACACACACACACACACAATTACAAGTTACATTACTCCACTGGCCTGCAACTCATAATATACTAATCTAGGCTGGTCAGTGATATATATTATAGAACTACAGTGTAAAAGTAAAAGACAAATAAGGATACTAATATATTGATAGAATGAGACCAAATGAATTATGACTAACAAGATGATGAATGTAAACAACAACTGAAATAACAAGAATAATGGTTCCAAAAAACTCTGATTGATAAATGAGGCTATTAGTTAAGATATATTTTTATTGATGCAGCACACACACACACACACACACACACACACACACACACACACACACAAATATCATGCAAATATCTTGTGAAGAAACTAATGAATGTTTCTAGGATAATTAAATGGCTTTATGGAACGTTATTAATTTGGTGATAAAAAGTTGGAACACATCTGTGTGAAATTGGGCCACCAGCTGTAATAGCGTTTATCACCACTAGATGGGGCAAAAATACCAATAAACCCTCCATATCAAGTCTAATAAAAAGTCAAGTCAACTTTATTGTCAAATATGCTCTACATGCTCGACATACAGCACAGATGAAATTTCAGTCCTCTCTGACCCACGGTGCAAACAGGCAATGCAATAAATAAAAATAGAATAATTGAAAAAAAAACAAACCAAACAACAATATAAACAGTATAAACACTCTAGATAGGAACTAGACAGACTAAACACTCAGACAATATAAACAGTATAAACACTAGATAAGAACTACACACAGACTAAACACTCAGACAATATAAACAGTATAAACACTCTAAATATGAACTAGACGTAGACTAAACACTCATATATATATATATATATATATACACACACACACACACACACACACACACACATAAATTGGTACAAATAACCAAACAGTCAAGGGCACTTGAGGTATAGCAGGTAAACATGAAACATGAAATAAGCAGAATAAACAAACTAGCAGCTGTTAAGGTGAGGTAGTGCGGGATAGTGCAAATGGGCGAGGTAAAGTGAGATGTGCGGTCCCTGAGTTCAGTGTGTTAATGAACGATGAGATGTATGTATGTATGTATGTGTGTGTGCTAGGGCGTAATTTTGGGTAGGGACGCTAGGGACGTGTCCCTACCAATATTCAGATGCTATTGTGTAATCACGATCAATAAAACCGATGTCCTAACCTGAGCAATGATTATATGGCACACAAAGGGTTAAATGTATGACACTGCTAATAATCCCCACTCTAACATAGATATACATTCTCTGATTAGCTACCTGTTTCTCGCTAACTTACATGGTTGGCTATCCCAGCTGTCACTCCATCTGCTGTAAAAGCAGCACACGTCCCACAGCAGCCGTGACTACCCGCCCATCAACCCCCCGTATCTCACACGTACACACCTGACCTACCCCATGCACCCCCCACTCTCCGTCAGCCTACAAATTGAGCTGGACTTCGATGTCCATGCATGCTTGCCCTACGACTCGCATGCTGACTTGAGTATCATGGATGACGGCCCCCCTCCCAAGAAACAAGACATTCGTTCATTCTTCTTCAAAGTCAAGAATGTAAGTGCAGGGTTTCCGTCGAGCTTTAAAAACTCAACAAAATCCTTTTGATGTATGGAAACCCTTCATAAAAGTATTGCTGCGGCTCCTTAGGCAGGTTTAGCAACGTGACAGGACGCATCAGAGCTAGGCTACTGCATAGCTGCAGAGAAAAGGAATGCTGGAGCAATGTAACTTGGTGTTAGATAATATCCTCGATGAATGAATGTTAAATTTATAGACCTAATGGTTTTACAGAATGTAAGTAGTCAGATGTAGGCTACTGCATGGCCATGCAGATGTGCGACTTGCATTTCAGAATCAACAGCGTGACAGCCGCTGAGTCTGCTGCTGAGTCTGCTGCATTCACCGTTTTACAGAGACCTCTTTCTACTACTAGGCTAGGCTAGATGCAACAAATCCATGGTCCTTTACTGCCACCTACAGACGAATATTGGTAACTGCAGCATGAACATGAAGTCACAATCACATCTGCAGTGAAAATCATAACACACGTTACAAACACAGAAACAGGCAACAAAAAGACATAATATGGAAAATGGAGGGGCAACAAAAAGACAAAAAAATGGGGGGGTATACTACAAATGCAATACTAATGTAATCATAATCATGCTATAATAGGCAATCACTAAATTATATATCCAAATATCATTTTAACTAAATTTGAGCTTAATTACAGAATAGAAAATGCCACCAGTAGCACCTATTTATGAGTGTCTCAATAAGGCAGTCAGTGAATTTTGAGACCCCCCCCATGTCAAACAATACAGATATTGAATTAAAAAAACCCAAACAATATTTAATGCTAAAAATGCTTAAAGTTTTTAATTCTTATTTTCATGTATTTCTGTGGAAGAGACAGAACGACTGCTTAAACACAAATTAGGAATTGTGCGGTGTAAAAGTAATAAATCATCAGATTCTAGCAATGTTGGGTTAGGTGCCTTGCTCAGGGGCACTTCAGCCATGGACAGAGATGTAAGGGTGGGATTTGAAGCTGCAACCCTGGGATCCAAAGACCAATTCCCTAACCATTAGGCCACAGCAGCCCTCGTTAACCTATAAGATCTGCATGACATGAAATTATGATTGCTAATGGAAAAAAAACCCCCACCTTTCGGAAGCTCTGCCTTGGATCACTTTTGTGTCCCCACCAATGTCAAAATCAAAGTTACTCCCTTGTGTGTGTGTGTGTGTGTGTGTGTGTGTTGGGGGGGAACTGTGAGGGTGACATGTCAGATGCTGAAGGGGGGGCAGGGGTGTGTGTGGGCGGGCAGAATCTGTTGCAGGGGGCAGAGGGGGGAGGAGGGGCAGAACAGGGAGGGAGTTGAGCCTCCTGACCGCCTGGTGAAAGAAACTGTTCTTGAGCCTGTTGGTTTTGGCCCGGAGACTCCGCAGTCTCCTCCCCGACGGCAGCAGGCTGAAGAGGCTGTGAGATGGGTGGGTGGGGTCACCTGGAATCCTGATGGCTTTGCGGGTGAGGTGGGAGTTATAAATATCCATAAGAGAAGGGAGAGAGACACCAATGATCCTCTCAGCTGCTCTCACGATGCGCTGCAGAGTCTTGCAGCAGGACACGGTGCAGGCGCCGTACCACACGGTGATGCAGCTGGTCAGGATGTTCTCGATGGTGCCTCTGTAGAAAGTGTGCATGATGGGGGCCGGGGCTCTTGCTCTCCTCAGTTTGTGGAGGAAGTACAGACGCTGTTGGGCTTTTTTGGCCAGTGATGCGGTGTTGTTGCTCCAGGACAGGTCTTCAGAGATGTGCACACCCAGAAACTTGGTGCTGCTCACCCTCTCCACTGCAGCACCGTCGAAAAAAGACAATGATTTAAAAATTGTTCAAAAAGTTTACAAAAAGTGGGCTAATAAAATAGATGTGGACAGATGCACTGAGCCTCCCAGGGATTAATGAGCAGTAAAGTTAATGAACTTGTGTCTGTTAGTGTTCAGTGCACACATGAATAGATATAAAACACAGGCCAGCCGATTAATAAACAGCTCAAACTGTAACAGTCGGAGTCTAAACCCAGCCGGAAGTGAATCACTGCAGTCTGTGTGAAAATGAGCCGCTGTGAGCTTCGCGTTTCTGTGCTGCCTCCTGTCCCTCGGTGCTCTCCGGAGTTTTACACTTTCAGCGGCGAGCAGCGGGACTGAGGCCCCGGGCCACACAGCCTCTGTTCATCCATCAGCCAATCAGTTCACTGACTCATTCCACTCAGCGGGTAAAGGCGTGGTCATTCATAAATAAATAAATAAACATGCTCCGTTTGATTGGTTGAGCCGCTGTGTGATGCGGAAGTGAAAGCCTTGCGGTTGTCATGGTAACGCGCGCTTGCGGCTGTGTGTGTGTTCTGGTGCTGCTGATTTTTCACTGATTCACTGCGGGATTCACCGGCGGCTTTCACTTCCAACACTTCCAACACGCGGCCGACTGGAGCCTGGCGGAGTCAAGAGCAGGTAACGCACAACTGTTCGTGTTTACTGGAGGATTTGAATCAGGGATCACTTTAACAGCTGAGAACACAGTGCTGTTCTGAGTTAGAATGGGCTGGAACGGAAGCATTCTTTACTGGACAGTAACATTCTTTACTGTCACTGGGTCGTCAAACAAACAAACACCCCGCCACACATTCTTTAACACTATACCATACAATAACAAACAGGACAATAAACAGCAACAAATACAACAAATAACTATAATAGCGCAAAATAAGGAAGAAGAAAAGAGGGGGCATTTATTTACACTTTACCCTCCTGCTGGAACTGTGTGAGTATATAATGAAGGGTGAAGGAACTAAACCCTAACCCCTAAACCCCTAACCCCTAAACCCTAACCCCTAAACCCCTAACCCCATGCATGAACACACATAGCCTACTATTCATATACCACATGACACATGTCTGACCGGTAAACGAGAAAGTATCCAAAAAGATTATTGTGCATGTGGTTGGATATACGAGAAGTAACATTGATCTTCTGCGACTGAGTCCGATTAGGTGGGCATTGCTGTAGGGAAGAAGCTGTAATTGAGTCTTTAGACAAATTAAGTAAAATTAAATAACACTGATTTCTAACACAAGTCCCGTAAATCATTATTCCACTCATGTACAGGGTTTAACTCTATATTCAGGGGAAAGTGGCTCAAAAACAGCTCAAAGTCACCACATGACATCACAACACAATTAGCATATTCAGTATTTCATCATGCTCATTTGCATATCCAAACCAAACGTGTTCCATGAAGAAAGAAAAAAAATTCTGAAGACATTTAGACTGTAACAGAATGATATTAAATTTGATCAGAATCTGAACTAAACTCACAGGTGACAATGTTTCTAAAATAAGCACAGTTCCCATGGCTCCTCCAAATCCTTGAAAGTTTGTGAATTTGAGGGAAAAAAAAATGAAGGCCTCAAAAGTTTTTGAAAATGTCCATAAATAAATACAGGTCATTGAAAGTCCTTGAATTTATATATTTTGTGCAAAAATAGAAATTGAAGAGCCTTAGATGGTACAGCGTCAGGAGCCATCATTCATCATTCGCTGATCGAACCACATGGGCTCAGGGTGAACTTTTGCAAACCTTTGTTCAGCTCTACAATACAGAGTTACATCCACAAACCTTGCGTAACGTTCGCGTTCTTAACCTTGATCATTCGACTTCACTCACTCCTGTACACACGTGACGGTGACCATCGCACTTTCTTGAGGCAAGTGGCATTTATTTTTTGTCTTCCTTTGGCCACAGTCACGTTCATGAAAAGCGTGTTTTGTGTTGTGAAGCTGGTGCTAATGAAATAGCCCTCCAACTGGTAAGCCTCTTCCTCTATCAATCAACTTCACATTGCTTTGCTGTGCTGTTAGAGAATGAAAGAGCTTACACAGCCTGCCATCACTGCAACAGGACAACTGAGAAGTTTTGACATGTTCAAGTTGACTGTGAGCTTTTGTAAAACCTGCTAGTTCTCATTATAAACATTCTTAGCGTTGTAACAGTAATTAACCTTAATCTGTCTCTGAAACTATGCTATGCTGGGTCCTTGAATTTGATGGAATTGGGCCTTGAAAAGTCCTTGAATTCGATGCTTAAGAAGGTGCAGGAACCCTGAGCAAGAAGTCGTCCTGGGTCACGGCACCATAAACTATTGAAATATTTACAAAGTCCCTGTCAAATCTTTTACAAATACAAACAAAACACTAATGAACAGGAGTCAGGAGTCAAGAAATAGACATGAAGGACACGGTTATGACTGGAACCATTAGCTTTTATGACTGTAAATATCCTTTAATAACACAATCCTGTACAAAGACGCATCCAGACAGCGGCGATCATTGACTGGTCATTAGGAACAGCGTTGATGATAACATACCTGAGAACAGGAAGTGACTTTTTACCAATGTTCTGCAACATTTAATGTAGCTATAAATAGAAAAAAAATCTGATGTGTTCTTTAAGAAATACAAAATCTTCCTCACTGGAAAGTTGCTGTGGTGTAAGAGGAATAAAACACTAGGGGATATGCTGTTATAGGAAAATAATCAACGTCAGGATGGTATCAGTACCATCATACTATTTTCCTGTAATAACAGCACACCTGAATGAATGAATGAATGAATGAATGAATGAACCCTTTATTGTCACTTAGTCACAAGTACCAGCGAAATTAGCTGTCAACCCGTCCGTACATATACACATACACACAATTGACACAGGGGGAGTAGACAGGACAGGAAGACAGGGATGAAAAATACAGAGTAACATGAGGGGAGGGGAGAAGAAAAAAGCAACCCCCACACTATGCTTCTGTGGGGAGTACAGTGTGGGAACATTAAAAACACACCTCAGCACATAAGCACAAAAACAACACAGTACACTTTACACATGACTCGGGACTCGAGGGGGAAGGGGGTGAGGGAGGGGGTGATCATGGGAGGGGGGAGGGGCAGAGGTATAGGTAACCCAGCGCAAACAAGCAGTCCAGTCCTGCAGCCGAAGACAGCACTTACCCACTTGTCACACTGGGGGTAAAAGTGGTGACCGTGGGAAGTGGGGGGAGGAATACGAGAGAGTCTAACAGCAGTGATCTTCAGGGGGGGAGTTGTTGTCCCAGCAACGACTTTGGCCAAGGCCAGTGCTGTCTGAGGGAGCCAAAAGCAGATAAGATTGGGATTGTTTGGTCTTGGGGCGAGTAGACGCATTCCTTTACACGACTACTCTGTTTGTCCATTCTGGTCTCCGAATCGATCCATTTTCCTCTGCAAAGCCAAAAGCTTCTCCATGATGATATCCATGTTGCAGTTCAAGTTCTGAATAGCCACAGTCTGAGTGCTGACAGCTCTGCCCACCACTTCCATCATGTCGGGCAGCTTTATGGGGCTTTGGACAGCTGTCACTGTTTTCTGATTTCCTCGATAAACCAGGGCAATACCTAATCCAGTCAGCAAAAGTCCTGTAATCATGGTTCCGAATAGGTAGATGTCTTCAATGTCCTCCACAGAAAGAACCGCCAGGCACATGACCCGCCACCGCTCCCACGCGTCCATCGTGTAGCCAGCTGCGAACATTCTGGCAGGACAGGCTGGTTCCCCCGAACCCAGGCTTCTCGTCGAGAAGATTGTGTCAATTGCGTGAAGAGACCAGTTTATCAATTCCATGATTTGTAGTTTGGAGAGCAGTGCAGAGAGAGTCTCTCAAAAGTATAGACAATAGACAGCTGAGACAGCAGAAGCAGGAAAAATAAGGGAAGGGAGAGGCAGAGAAATGTGACTTCTCCGTGCTCTCACGGAAGGCGGTGTTTCTTTAATTCCTTCTTCATTTTCATTGTCATCATCATCTTCTCTAGCCACTTTATCCTGTTCTACAGGGTCGCAGGCGAGCTGGAGCCTATCCCAGCTGACTACGGGCGAAAGGCGGGGTTCACCCTGGACAAGTCGCCAGGTCATCACAGGGCTGACACATAGACACAGACAACCATTCACACTCACATTCACACCTACGCTCAATTTAGAGTCACCAGTTAACCTAACCTGCATGTCTTTGGACTGTGGGGGAAACCGGAGCACCCGGAGGAAACCCACGCGGACACGGGGAGAACATGCAAACTCCACACAGAAAGGCCCTCGCCGGCCACAGGGCTCGAACCCGGACCTTCTTGCTGTGAGGCGACAGCGCTAACAACTACACCACCGTGCCGCCCCTTCTTCATTTTATAGAATCATTTTGCTAATTCTTTTGAAGGGTGCCATTAATTCTGTAGTTCACTCGACTTTCATACAAATGCAGATGCAATAATTGATCCTTATTAAGAGGAGTGTTTCTGAGGGGCGTCTGGCAGAATGTACGGAATGTCTGTGGAGCGTCAGACGGCTTGGACTTGACAGCGTCGATGCCGGATGATTAGATTTAGCTGAGTGGGTCACGGGGAGTTAATTACTACTTGTGTGTGAATTAAATGGTAATTGGCATCAGGCTGCTGAAGATCAGTCTCCACTGCAGCGTTGATGCTCCTGGATTTGTGTGATGTTCTGATCTAAAGTCTGGATCCTGAGATAAACTCTGTAGATGAAGATGAAGACATGCTTTAAAACCTGTGTAAATTCTGTACACTGCATCACCTGGTGCTGGACTGCGTTTAATTTATCCTCAGGACACAGGAACTAACAAGGTGGAATATTAGTGTCTGAGTGATCACACTTCCTTCCTGTTCTTCAGTCCTATTTTTGGAGGATTTGTAACTCACCTTTTACTCCTTACCTTTTCACTCTGACCTTCAGAGAACTCGTGACGGAGCTGAAACGCCGTGAGAGAAATTTATCACCCTGTTGTGGCACCAGTCAGTTGTGTGATTGACAGATGTGACGGCCAATCAGATTCACATCAACGTCTAGTGAAACTGCACACTGTTGTGCTAATTGTGAGAGAGCAAGTGTTTCTCTCTCTGCTGGATTTACCAACGATTTCCACATGATGACGCGTCCTATGCGCCGTTCTTTGTAAAACAACAACACAATTTTGTTGAATGTTTATTATTAGCTTTAGATGATATCAGAGCATCTACCACACACACACGGCCCATTCTTGTGGGTACATTTCAAGTGTTGAAAGAAAACAAAATATTGGAATGATTTTTTTTTCCAGGCAGCATGCTGGTGTAGTGGTTAGCACTGTCGCCTCACAGCAAGAAGGTCCGGGTTCGAGCCCCGTGGCCGGCGAGGGCCTTTCTGTGCGGAGTTTGCATGTTCTCCCCGTGTCCGCGTGGGTTTCCTCCGGGTGCTCCGGTTTCCCCCACAGTCCAAAGACATGCAGGTTAGGTTAACTGGTGACTCTAAATTGAGCGTAGGTGTGAATGTGAGTGTGAATGGTTGTCTGTGTCTATGTGTCAGCCCTGTGATGACCTGGCGACTTGTCCAGGGTGTACCCCGCCTTTCACCCGTAGTCAGCTGGGATAGGATCCAGCCCGCCTGCGACCCTGCACAGGATGTTTTTTATTGTCATAGAACACACTTCATTACAAGTGTTACTAACATTACAAGTATTTTCAAACCTTAAACCTGTAAGACCTTAAGTATTCAAAAATAAAAAAAACCCTATCATTAAATTGCGCAATCCATTAACAGAATTGAAGATAACAGAGTTGACATTTTCCACCATCTTGTGTCTTAACTCCACATGCTAACTTCAAACTAGCTCCCACACGGCATATGTAAAAACAGAATTTTATGGATTTTAATCATATTATTGTTTTTAAAAAATGAGCGAGAGATTCACTCCAATCTTACAATAACAGAGTTGACAAATAATTAATCTACTGTTGGTGTAAAATTATGACTGAAATTTCACATAATACAGAAAATAGACTTTCTATGCAATTGATTTTATCTTATCCAGTGCAGCCTGGGGGTCAGGGGCCTTGCTCAAGGGCACTTCAGCCATTCCTGTTGGTCCAGAGAATTAAACCGGTCACCTTCTGGTCCTAAAGCTGCTTCTCTAACCATTAGGCCATGACTTCCTCAACCAACATAGAGAAAAATAAAATGTTCATGATGCTCCTGATTGATTAATACTAGGGTTAAGTAGGTCACTTACCTCAGTATCAGTCACGGGCGATTGCTCTAAGACAGCGAGGGAGGCTCAGCCTCCTCTAAAAATGACAAACATCATGTAGGATGAATTGCGCTAGGCTTATGTTATAGCCGACCTTATAACATTGCTATTTCAGATCCAGAATCATAGAAATATATGTGCTCAACCCACTACAGTGCGAAATAATTCCGTTATAACTTTAATGTGTGCGTGAGTTTTTCCCCCTTGTGACAGCACGATGCAGCCCAGCCTCAGTGCACTTCAATGGCATTTGGGAGCTCTGCGCTTTCAATCTCAGAATGCAAGCAGTGTTGCCAGATACTGCTGACGTTTTCCAGCCCAAAATATGTTCAAAACCTGCCAAAATGCACTTAAAACCACCCAATCTGGCAACACTGAATGCAAGACGATTATTGGACAAATACTGCGAAAACGCCCGCCCATGGAGTCTCACGGACTCCCAGCCTCAGTGGACTTCAATGGCATTTGGGAGCTCTGCGCTTTTCAATCTCAAAATGCAAGATGATTATTGGACACATACTGCGAAAACGCCCGCCCACAGACTCCCAGCCTCACAGTGGGAGGGACATGGTAGTTTCCGCGAGGAGACTGGTGATTGGTGAAAGCGGCCGGATATTTTCTTTGATTGACAGCTCGTTTCAAATATAGACAGGCAGCGGTGAATCTCAGTTCAGTCCCATGCGGATTCGCAAGTGCTGTGGTGTATTGTAAGAGATCAGCTTACATTTCGATTTCATTCATTACATACGGTTTCTACCAGCTTTTTTAGTTTGTATATATTTTCATTGTAAATAAAGTGTAAATATAGTGTTGTCAAGTTTGCTATCTTAGTTCCAGAAACTTTGTTTATTTGAATGACTGAACTTGAATTTGAGGGGGCTAGTCAGCTAGCAAGAAAGCTGCGCACGGATGCCAAGCATTGCTGATTTAATTTTGGCAAAGCCATTTGCCAGTCTTCCTTTCGAGGAAAAAATTAAAATTAAAGAGCAGGGTAGACCAACGCCTCAAACTGACTTGGTGAAAAAGGTAGGGAATAATACTCGTTCCTTTCAGCTCTCCTGGTACGAGAAAGTGAATTGGCTAACAGCAAGTGACCCACATCAACAACAGTAAATAGGCTACTTTAGTAATATGTCATGGATGGACCAAAAATATAGAATCTATTTAAAATGTTTATGCTGAGTATATTATATTGGAATATATATTTCTCTGGATATGAATTAAACACAGCTACAATTTTGAAAACATTTTTAAACAAAAACGCAGCCGAGAACATTTCACACTACAGACCTGGATTAAAAGTGAAGGGTTATCAAAATTGTCAATAAAACATTTCTCAGTCAAAATAAGTAAAATATAGGGAAAGTGTCATTGAATGAAATGTGTGGCCCCCAGCTCTATGTTTGGCTCCCCAAGGTCAGTGCTTGTGCCTATTCCAGAACACTCTGCTGTTACTGCTGAGGTTCCTGACAAAGAGCTGCTTTCAATAATGATCAATTTTTAAACAACATGCCACAATTTTAAAATATAAAATGTTAAAATATACCCCTCCCCCCCAACACCACCATCATGTATATTGGACAGTAGGCTAATGGGCCAAAAGAACCTGTTATTTCACAGTTTGTGACGCTGCCAACAATCAGCCAGATCAGAGGCAAGAGTATGGGCAAAATTAATGTGTTTTTTTCTTTTAAAATCTGGAAATATCGTAACCGACCAGCCTCCCCGTTTGAAAGACTACCAGCCGCCACTGATATCAGTATCCCAGAAGACCAAAATCATTCACGTGTACATAGTCAGTTGGTATAGATTCATCCCTAATACACACACACACACACACAGAGTTAATCCACTCCTTTTATTTCTGAGAAATCTGAAGAGATGTTGTTTTCTGATCTCGCTGTCTTCTTTAATAATATTTTATGATGCATTATGGGATTAAAAGAGCACACTGGATTTTCCCCACTACGTTTTCCGATGTCTCTACACACCCCAATACATCCTGCACTGTATGCAGTGGTGAATCGGGCACAGTTTTGGACACAGCATGTGTTTAGGACAGCAGTTGTAATCTCCAGAGTGAATAAATGTCACCCAAAAAAAACTGAGTTGGTGACATTTTCCACTAAAGCGCAGTGCCATGGCCATGATGTGCATCAGAGGCACAGCGCAAGGAGAATAAATATGAGGTAAATAAGACTGCAGTGCTACAGAATGCTAACAGCAGAGTGGACAATAAGACCGTGAACATGTGAGCTTTGGGAGAAACAGAAACTGGAGGATGTGGGAGTTTTGGGTAACGGGACGTCTGCTTTAAAAACACCAGGAGTTTGAGGTGAAATGTTTAGACGAGGTTCCTGCTGAAAGAAACCCAGTAATGTTTACAGTCAGGACAGGAAACACTCTGTCTGTCTCTGTAATGTAATTCCACACTTCATTACGGCTGTGGAGTTTATCGTTCATCATCAAAGCCAGCTGTCAATAAATAATTACGCTGTACATGAAGCCAATAAAATATTTAGGAAGGAAAAATATGACGTCTGTGTGTTTTGCTAAATATAAATGTAAATAGCTTTTCCCTCTTCTTCAGTGTAAAGCCTGGATTTGTTTCCCCTAAAACTGGGTGTTTAAACTCCATCAGGAGAAATCAATCAGTAATAAATACAGTATTTATCTTCGCATAGTGCACTTCTCACAGACTCGATCTTCTATCACAGCTCTGATATTTCACACACAGACTCTAAAGCCCTGTTCAGACGGGATCAGTTTTCCATGTGGAAGTGTGTAATGTAATTATTCCCTGAGTATCTCTGGGATTTTAGTCTGAATCTGTCACATCTGAAATGTTTCACGGACTGTGTGTCCACACGTCTGTAAAGATTATTCTTTATGTTTTATAAACTGAGCAGTAGAAATAACTCCAGGTAATATTTACAATATAAATCCTGTCTGAAGCGACATGTCGGTAAAGATCGCGTTATATTCTGTGTGAAAAGAGGCTTTTATGTTTTTTTCTTCTTTCTATTAAAAAGTTTAAAATGCAGAACAATAAAAATTAAACAAGGTGTAAAAGGGCTTAACTTGTAGGTCCATCCGGTCCATGGTCAGAGTTCCATTGGGGTCAGTCCAGTTTGGGTTCCATATGCAAGGTTTTGTAGCAGGTTTGTTTTATGTGGGGGGCTGCTAACCCATTGCACAACCTTGGCTGGATTTGTCATACATGAAAATCCCTCACCTTTCGGTGAAATTCGCCGTTTTGAAACCAAAATGGGTGACCTACGTGAATCGTGTAGATCCGATGAGAAAAAAAGTTGGGGGGGTTGATATTGACCCAAAGGGCAAGGAGGTCACTTCGCGCCCATAGACAGTTCGTGACGGTTTGTGCCGCCTCCTCCTGCTTTGATATTGACGCCATAGTGACGAGTACATCTCGCTGCGAAGGGCAAGCAGCATCATTTCGCACCTCTTCTCCTGCTGGCCAGAGCGTGCACACATCAGTCAGAGTGCAGACCAGACCACCAGAAGCTGGAAGCTGGATTGTGTCATCGGACTGAATTTCCTACTTTTTTCAAACTTTCCTGATCGCTATCAAAACAAACAAAACTTCCGGCTTGATTACATCAGCATTCGAAAGAGGGCGCGCACATTTTTTGACAATCCCTGTGTCCGAAATTGCTCGCTACTCACTATATAGGGCACTGTATAGTGGAGACGCCATTTTGTAGTGCTGTCCGTACTGAAAGAAATCTAATTAAGAGTCTCAAATTTGATTTAATAAAAGACAGCAGCAAAGAAGAAAGTATTCAGCCTTGATTTAAAAAGAACTGAAAGCTGCAGGTACTTCCATATCTTGGCAGGCTGAGTGGTATGCTGGGGCACCTCTTGCCAGCAGACCAGGATATCCAGAGGGAACTTGTGCGGTTCAGTGTTGACCTGACCATCCCCAGCTTCAAGAAGGGAGAGAGCATCGTGGAGTGGTGGGGTCATGTCTTCGACAAACCAGACAAGTACCCCTCCCTGGGTGCACTGGTTAAGTGTTGCCTCTCCATCTTTCATGGACCTAGAGTCGAGTCCTCATTTAGTCTGATGAATGATGTAATTGATCAAAGGAGTGGCAACATGAACGTGGAAACATTTAATGCAATACAGACGGTCAAGTACACGCTGATGTCCAGGGGGAAGACAGCTATGCAGCTCTTTAGAAGGGAGGACGTGAAGTTTGGGGAAGTGGACAGAACATTGTGCAAGAACATTAACTCAGCAGCAGCCACATACAAACACCAGCAGAGGGTGAACAAGGAGGAAAAGCAGCAGCAGCAGAGCAAATATGGCTCTCAAGCAACTTGGAGTGCTCAGCAGGCCAAGAAACCGACTGCTGAAGGAGAGAAGCGGGCGAGGCTGAAACATGTGGCAACTCAGCGAAAGCGGGCCATGGAGACACTGGTGGTCCAGGCAAATAAAAGGAAAAAATTATCACTATTCCTTGTGTGTTCTCCACTTTCTTCGTTCTATTATTCGCATTTTTTTTCCAGGGCATAATTTCACTATAGTTACATGTATTTGAATTTGTATTTGTACTGTATGTCCTTGTGCAAATGTCAATACAGTATACTTAGTAAGGAGGCTATAATATTTATTCTGGGGGAGGACCCCCCAAACAAAATAAAACAACACCAGAGGCCACGTCACCACTCGTGCACCCTTCTCACCTTTTTCACCCCTGACCTGTTTTCATGCCTGATTTGTAGACCGCCTATCGGGGGCTGAGGTGGTGCAGGTGCTATTAGCCAGCAGCAGCAGCTCCCCTGGGAACTGTCCCACCATGGTCGAACCTGCCAGGAGTGGGGGGAGCCTTTGCAGACAGACCTGCTAGTTCTCCGCCCCGCCCCCGATGGTATCGCAACCCTGGGTCATTGCAGCAGCTGTTGCCTGGGGAAAACTGCTAGGAGGTTAGCACTCTGCCTTTAACCTTGTGCTTGGGCACAAGAGAACGAAGAAGAGGAAGAACTTCCTGTCAGAGGAAACTCTCAGTGTTGTGGAGGCAAGAAGAACAGCCAGACTCGCAGGAAACCGTAGGGAGTGCAGACGTCTTAAAGGAACAGTCCACCGTACTTCCATAATGAAATATGCTCTTATCTGAATTGAGACGAGCTGCTCCGTACCTGTCCGAGCTTTGCGCGACCTCCCGGTCAGTCAGACGCAGTCAGACACGCTGTCACTCCTGTTAGCAATGTAGCTAGGCTCAGTATGGCCAATGGTATTTTTTGGGGCTGTAGTTAGATGTGACCAAACTCTTCCGCGTTTTTCCTGTTTACATAGGTTTATATGACCAGTGACATGAAACAAGTTCAGTTACACAAATTGAAACGTGGCGATTTTCTATGCTATGGAAAGTCCGCACTATAATGACAGGCATACTAACACCTTCTGCGCGCTTCGGCAGCGCATTGATATCTGAGCTCCATATCAATGCGCTGCCGAAGCGCGCAGAAGGTGTTAGTACGCCTGTCATTATAGTGCGGACTTTCCATAGCATAGAAAATCTCCACGTTTCAATTTGTGTAACTGAACTTGTTTCATATCACTGGTCATATAAACCTATGTAAACAGGAAAAACATGGAAGAGTTTGGTTGCATCTAACTACAGCCCCAAAAAATACCATTGGCCATGCTGAGCCTAGCTACATTGCTAACAAGAGTGACAGCGCGTCTGACTGCATCTGACTGACTGGGAGGTCGCGCAAAGCTTGGACAGGTACGGAGCATCTCGTTTCAATTCAGATAAGAGCATATTTCATTATGGAAGTACAGTGGACTGTTCCTTTAACACCAAACGCAACAAGCTTCTCTGCAAGGACAAGCTGAACTGGCTCGACAACCTCACAGAAGAAGCAGAGGTGACTGCCCGTAGAGGCGACCAAGGCTCCCTCTACAGGACCCTAAAGACCCTCTCAGGGAAGACATCACCACCTACTGCCTGCGTGAAAGCCATGGATGGAACCATCCCAGACACTCCAGATCAACAGATGGCACGGTGGAGGGAGCATTTTCAAAGCTTGCTAACCCTAACCCAGCGCCACTCCCCTCTCCCCAGCTGGAAGAACTAGCTGTCTCAGCCAGGGAGGACAACTCTGTCCCTACTGGTCCCCCCACTCTAGCTGAAGTGGTCAAGGCCACACGGAAACTCAAACCTGGCTGGGCCGCAGGGGCCAAGGGAATCACCCCAGAGTTGCTACTGCATGGTGGACCCACAGTAGCAGGTCAGCTCCAACAACAGTTTACCGCCATCTGGAGTAACGAGACCATCCCGGCAGACTGGCTGCAAGGTGTCATCCTTCCCTTCTGGAAGAAGGGGCCCAAAGACCTCTGCAGCAACTACAGAGGGATCACCCTTCTGAGTGTCCCAGGGAAGGTGTTTACCAACATCATCCTCACGAGGCTGTGCCCACTTCTCATCCACAAGCAGAGAAAGGAGCAGAGCGGCTTCACACCAGGTTGCTCCACAGTGGACAGAATCCTGACCCTCCGACTGCTGGCTGAGAAAAGAAGGGAGTTCAGGAAACCTCTCTATGCAGCCTACATGGACCTGAAACAAGCCTTTGATTCTGTGGACAGACCAGCCCTTTGGAAGATCCTCAAGATCCTTGGTGTCCCAGTCAAGCTGCTAAACCTTCTCTCTTTCCTCTACTCTGACACCTCCTCCTGTGTGAGAGTAAACGGGCTGCTGTCAGACAACATCAACAGCGGCGTCCGCCAGGGCTGTATCTTGGCCCCGACAGTCTTCAATACAGCCATCGACTATGTCATGGGGAGAACTGTGGCCCAGTGTGCCTGCGATGCTAGCTTTGGCGATGTTACCATCACAGACCTGGATTATGCAGACAATGTGGCAATCCTGGCCGAAGTCATGGAAGCCCTCCAACTTGCCCTGCAGGCCATGGATACGGAAACCCAACTGCTTGGCCTGATGGTCAGCTGGGAAAAAAACCAAGGTCCAGTGCCTCAGCGACTATGAGACACCCCAAGCAGGACTGGTGATTAACTCCCACCCTGTTGAAGCTGTCAACAGGTTCTGCTACCTCGGAGGCACGATAACGTCTGACTGCAAGAGTGACTCTGACATCCAGCTCCGCATCGGTCGTGCTGCCTCTGCGATGGCAAGCCTTGACAGCATATGGTCCAACAGAAAACTCTTGGTCCAAACAAATATCAGGCTGTACAACAGCCTTGTGCTGTCCATCCTCATGTATGGAGCCGAGACCTGGACTCTAACAGCTGCCCAGGAACACCGCCTGGATGCCTTCGACACCAAGTGCCAACGAAGGATCATAGGGATCAGGTGGCATGACCATGTTTCCAATGCCACCCTGCATGAGATCACCAACCAGCCTCCACTGTCCAACAAGATCCGGTTGGCCCATCTCTGCCTCTTTGGCCACATCGCCAGGGTGGAGCCACCCCTGGAACCAGCCGCCCTACTGAGGGAACTGACCCCCACCACCCGGTCCCATCCCAGAGGCCGACCCAGACGCACATGGTCCCACCAGATGAGCAACGACCTGCAGGCTGCTGGCCTCAACATCGCCACCACCTGGGAGGCAGCCAGGAACAGATCCGCCTGGAGAGTCATATGCAGAGGTGCCACGCTCCCTTCGGGAGCATGTAGAGCTGAGTGAGTGAGTGAGTGAGTGAGTGAGTAAAAGGGCGTGTCAAAGAAGAGACGCTTGCAGGGTTTTTAGGGAAGATTTTGTACAATATTTCCTTCAATATACTGTATTGACCTCATGGAAAGCTTGATTCACATTTCTTTTTGAGGTTGATGTTCCTAAAGCCAATAGAATCCTAAAACCCACAACCAGAAGGTTTAACAGAAATGGGTTCACAGATTCCTGTGTATGCTGGTGTAAGTGCTGCTGGCTGATTTTACAGCCTGGATCAGGGATCGGGACGCCTCCCTCATGAAGCATGCCATCGTAATTGTCCTGAGAGATGTATTTTAAGCTGCCATGTTGATCTCACTGTCGCTGCTGCCATGCTGGGCCTGGACATCACCTCCACCACTGCGTCATGTTCCTGTGGGCTGTGGAGGGGGAGAAGGTGGACTTACCTTTGCTTTTTTTTTGAAGCAAAACAAATGTAGGATGACAAACTCATACTCACTCCATACGTGACCCTCTGTTACAAAACCAGTCACATGGGGCAATTTTTCAAAATTGAGTTCTTGTTATCCTCCGCTGGCTGAAAGGCCCAAAAGGGGATTATGTCGTGGTGATGTCCGTCTGTCCATCCGTCCCGGGAAGAGTGCTCACCTTCTGAAATCAACTTCTCTCACAATTTTTGGAGGAATTTCATGAAACTTGACAGGATTCTTTGTTCTGTCGTTAATACACATATTGTAATTTCGTTCAATTCAGTCGCATTTTACCAGAGTTATGGCCGAGTAGCCAGCGGGGGACATTGTGCTCTCAGAGCACTCTTTTTGTGTTTTCATGAAACACCATAAAAAAGCTCTCCATCATTGGAGAGCTTTTTTATGGTGTTTCATGAAAACACAAAAGTCTTCCAAAACTTTGTTTAAGGTCCATTTAATGCCTTGTTGATTTTCCTGGGTGACATTTTTCATTATCCAGTCAATGGCCAATGAGAAGAGCAGAAGGGAGAGGATACAACCCTGTTTAACCCCAGTATTTACATTAAACGGATCAGTCAACATGTTGTGGATAACTCTACATTCAAAGTTCTCGTACATTGATCTGATGATGTTTACCAGCTTCTGAGGTATTCCATAATGCCGGAGTATCTTATACTGAGAATCCCGATGTAGGCTATCAAACGCCTTCTCAAAATCCACAAACACAACATACAGAGGACTGTTCCATTCTTGTGACTGCTCTAAAATCTGTCTCAGTACAAAAATGTGATCAATACATGAGCGTCCCTTCTGGAAACCTGCCTGTTCCGGCCTTAATATGTTATCTACTGCTGTTTTAATCCTTTGAAGAATGATGCGACTGAAGACTTTACTTGTAATTGATAATAAGGTGATACCCCTCCAGTTATTACAGTCTGTCAATTTCCCCTTTTTGGGTAGTTTCACAATCACTCCAGTTTTCCAGACAGCTGGTATTGCTCCATGGTCCCATATATTCTGCAAAATGTTTCTTAGTATTTGAGGTGTAAGTTGTTTTTCTGCCTTGAGCATTTCCGGGCACACCCCGTCCTCCCCAGGGACTTTACCATTCTGCAAATTTTTAATTGCTTCTTTAACTTCCTCAACAGTAATATCATTCATGTTGATGTCAAGGTCGTTGTCCGCCTCTGTTATACTTGGGAGTACTTGTGGTTCTGGTCTATTTAGTATACCCCTGAAGTGTTCTCTCCATCTTTCCAGCTTTCCCTTATCTTCTGTGATGGTAGTACCGTCTACTGCTTTGACCGGCTGATCTTGGTTGGTGTTCTGGTTTCCACACAGTTTCTTTGTGATCTTGTAAACAGTTTTCATGTCTCTTCTCTGAGCCGCTGATTCAGCTTGTTCTGCCAGTTGTTCTGTGAAGCGTCTTTTGTCTCTCCTCGCAGAATTCTTAACCTCTTTGTCTATTGCTCTATACTGGATGTTCAACCGCTGTGTCTGTCTCTGTGATCTCGAGCCTAGGATTTTCTTCTTTATCGCTTTTCTTTCCTCTACTATTTTCCAAGTGTCTACAGTCATCCATTCTACCTTGTTGTTCTTTCTGTAACCAATAGTTTCTTTGGCTGCATGAGCCATAGCCTAATTGAAGGTATCTATGGTCATAGCTGCCTCATCTTGTAATATACTGAAGCAATTTGTGAGTGCTATACCGAACTCTTTCCTTTCTACTGGGTTTTCTAGTTTAGTAACATCAAAACGCTTATTTCTACTTTTCCCAATTTTTGCTTTTCTCAATTTTAGGGTGAGTTTTGCTACAACCATGTAGTGATCACTGCCAACATCTGCGTTTCTCATAACTCGGACATCTTGTAAAGATCGCTTCCATTTATTATTGATAATGATGTGGTCTATTTGGCTCTTGGTTTTACCGTCCGGCGATGTCCATGTTAGTTTGTGGATGTTTTTATGTGTGAAAAGTGTACCTCCAATGGCCAGGTCATACTCCTTGCAGGTGTCTATCAGACGCTCTCCATTGTCAGTGATGTCCCCTAGACCATGTTTTCCCATGGTCTTTTCCCTGTCTGTGTTATCACTTCCCACCTTGGCGTTGAAATCCCCAGTTACCAAAAGAACATCGGGCTTGGGCCTTTCCTCTAATGCTCCCTGCAAGACACTGTATAACTGTTCTTTGTCTTCTTCTTCAGCAACATCAGGAGGTGCATAGGCCACAATAACAGACAGTTTCGTGTACTTAGAGTTCAATCTTACATACAATAAATGTTCATTTATTGGTTTCCATTCAATCAGAGTGTTAGCATATGTCTTACTGATAATCAGGGCTACAGTGGGGAAAACAAGTATTTGATCCCTTGCTGATTTTGTTGGTTTGGCCACTAATAAAGACTCGATCAGTCTGTAATATTAATGGTAGGTGTAGTCTAACATGCTGAGACAGAATATCTCATCTCATCTCATTATCTCTAGCCATTTTATCCTGTTCTACAGGGTCGCAGGCAAGCTGGAGCCTATCCCAGCTGACTATGGGCGAAAGGCGGGGTACACCCTGGACAAGTTGCCAGGTCATCACAGGGCTGACACATAGACACAGACAACCATTCACACTCACATTTACACCTACGGTCAATTTAGAGTCACCAGTTAACCTAACCTGCATGTCTTTGGACTGTGGGGGAAACCGGAGCACCCGGAGGAAACCCACGCGGACACGGGGAGAACATGCAAACTCCGCACAGAAAGGCCCTCGCTGGCCACGGGGCTCGAACCCAGACCTTCTTGCTGTGAGGTGACAGCGCTAACCACTACACCACCGTGCCGCCCTGAGACAGAATATCACAAAGAAAATCAAGAAATCAACTTTAAAGAATTTGTATTAATTTATTTGCATTTTATTGAGGAAAATAAGTATTTGAACCCTCTTGCCAAAAGGACTTAGTACTTTGTGGCAAACCCCTTATTAGCAAGCACAGAGGTCAGACATTTTTTTGTAGTTGATGACCAGGTTTCTGCACATATTAGGAGGAATTTTGGTCCACTCTTCTTTGCAAATGACCTCTAAATCATCAAGATTCCGTGGCTGTCGCTTGGCAACTCTGAGCTTCAGCTCTCTCCATAGATTTTCTATAGGATTCAGGTCCGGAGACTGGCTGGGCCACTCCATGACCTTGATATGTTTCTTCTTCAGCCATTCCTTGGTTGCCTTGGCTGTATGCTTTGGGTCATTATCCTGCTGGAAGACCCATCCACGACCCATTTTAAGCTTCCTGGCAGAGGGAAGGAGGTTTTCACTTAGGATTTTATGGTACATGGCTCCGTCCATGTACCGTAAAACTGTTTGCTTGGTGACTGTGATCCCAGCTGCTTTAAGATCATCCACTAACTCTGCCCGTGTTGTATTAGGTCTATTTCTCACCGTTCTCATGATCCTGGAAACCCCACGAGGTGAGATCTTGTTTGGAGCCCCAGACCTAGGTCGATTGATGATCATGTTGTGAGTCTTGTACTTGTGCACAATTGCACCAACAGTTGTCACCTTAACACACAGCTTCTTGCTAATGGTTTTGTAGCCCATACCGGTCTTGTGCAGGTCTACAATCTTCTCCCTTAAATCCACAGAAAGCTCTTTAGTCTTTCCCATGTTGGAGAGTTTGGAGTCTGACAAACTGATTGATTCTGTGGCCAGGTGGCTTTTATACAAGTCATTAGTGATATCAGGTGTCTTCAATTTAGGTGACAAGGTAATTTGGAGAGTCTAACTTGTCTGTATTAACAATAACTCTTGATGGTTACTAGGGGATCAAATACTTCTTTTTCTCAATAAAATACAAATAAATTAATATAGATATTTAAAAGTTATTTTCTGGATTTTCTTTTTGATATTCTGTCTCCACATGTTAGAATACACCTACCATTAAAATTACAGACTGATTAAGTCTTTCTTAGTGGGTAAACCAACAAAATCAGCAAGGGATCAAATACTTGTTTTCCCCACTGTACCCCTTGTTGATGTTTATCATCATCCCTTCCTGACCATATTATTGTTTCACCAGTACTGAGTGCTTGTTTTCCTGCTTTAGTCCATCTCGCTTCTGTAATTCCTAACAAACATAAGTTGTATTCATTAATTTCTTTGACAGTTTGTGCAAGTTTTCCAGTCTGGAACAGAGTCCTTACATTCCAGCAGCCTACTTTTATACAGTGTTTCGGCGACAGGATGTCCACTCTCGAGTTGAGGGTTTCCTCTCGGCTTTGACCCCCCCCCCCCCCACGTCATATGTCCATTTGCATGGACAGCTTCTCTCCTATTGCCAGATGAGTTCATTCTCCTTCCTATCATTTCCGTAGCTACGCCTGGTTTGACAGGGTGGGGAAGCTGCCCCCACGCCTAACCTTCCTCACTTTCCTGGTAGGTGACAATTCGGATAGGATTCAGGGTACCAGTTACTGCCTCTGATGTAGTTGGAGGGGTGCGGGTGCTATTAGCCAGCAGCAGCTCCCCTGTGAACCGTCCCACCATGGTTGAATCTGCCAGGAGCAGGGGGGAGCTCTGCAGAACAAGCCTGCTCGCTTGCCACCCTGCTCCCGGTGGTATCGCAACTCAGGGTCATTGCTGTAGCCGTTGCCCGGGGAAAACCACTAGGAGGTTAACACTCCGACTTTATCCCCACATGTGAATACCTCGTCTCAATAAAGGGTCATAAGGCATCAATTTCTGCAAAATTCTTTCAAAACAGGAAAGTGTAGAAATTATGCTCTGATATTATGCCAGAATCTAAAATTCAACCGTTTTTGCTCACACGATGTAAAATCTTTCCCTATTTATCTCAGAATCGTGACTTGCAGCTTCTGACTGGTTTTGTAATGTCGGGTCACGTATGAGCTCTGCTGCACAGGATTAGGTGAAATGAGTTGGTCAGAATAAGTATCTTTGTCTTTATTTGTTATTAATTTCAGAAGAAATAAGAAAGTAGAAGTAATTAGAGTCTCTCCATGAAGTAAAGGCAACCCCCCCACCATTCTGCCCTGTGCCTCACGTCCACTGATCCGGCGTGTTTCAGCAGGGCGTCGCTCAGAGGCAGCCTTATTAGAGCAGACTCTCCAGTTCTCATCCAGAACTTCAGAGCTGCTGTGTGGAATATCTCCACTCACTGGGCTGTGATTTCTCCGGCATCCAGTAGGAGGTTGAGTCGCGCCCTGGTGGTGAAGCTGACATTGAGTTTGTTTCCTGTTAGAGATGCAGAAAGCACAATTACATCCAATGTACTTTCATAAAAAACACCAATGTACACAGATTTCTTTAAGTTTTGTCTTAGTAGCTTATCGATTACTAGTCATATACAGTCACTGGCCACTTTGTTAGGAACACCCATGTTACTACCTCCACATATCTTTATTTGCAGTTAAGCGTCTACACAGAACGGCCTGCTGAAATGTTCGCTTTGATTCTGCTTTAAGTTTAAAGGAATGATTCAGCAAAACCATATTTGCACATTTATTCCCCTTACTCCAAACGTTGGGTTCTTTAGTTTTGCACTGGACTGTAATGTAGCTAAAGGCTTATTTATACTTGCTGAACACCTGCTGTTTTCTGCAGTTCTCTAATCAGCTGATGTATCAAATCCCGCAGCTACAAATCAAGAGCTTCAGTTAATCTTCACAATGTTCAAACATCAGAATGGGAAAAATTAGTTTGAGTATTTCAGAAACTGCTGATCTCCTGGGGTTTTCACACACAACAGTCTCTAGAGTTTACACAGAATGGTGCAGAAAACAAAAAACACTGAGTGACTGAGCGACAGTTCTGTGGGTGGAAACAAACGCCTCGTTGATAAGAGAGGGTCAGAGGGAAATGGACAGATTTGTTTGAGATGTCTTTTTTTGCCAGGAAGGATATAGTAACTCATATAATCACTCTTTACAACCGTGGTGAGCAGAAAAGCATCTCAGCATGCAACAGCAGAAGAACACATTGGGTTCCACTCCTGCAGCCAAGAACAGGGATCTTAGAACCAACAGCACGTTCCTATTAAAGTGGCCGGGGAGTGTACTTCCAAAAGACAATGCATTACATCCATGCAGTACCAAGAAAAAGTCTAGACACGCCAAGATGTTTGTGATTGGTGTTGGATTGCTGTATTTGCTGATGGCCTCTGCTGTTTATGTGCCTAATAATATCAGTGATCTCCTGGAGACAGCAGCATCTTCTACCTTCCACATGGAGCACCAACACTGTGGACTTGCTCACTGTACTCTGTAATGAGCAGCCAGTTTCATCACCATTCATTTTTTAAAGAGCATCTCAGCTCCACTCTGGGTTTTGGTCTTCGGACCCCATCTTGCTTCTTTCCCTGAGGGCTCCTCTATGTCTCTCTGCTCTAACACACACCTTCATGTGTCTTGTTCTGCTGCTGATTTGCCTTCTCAGGTTCAGGACTTCTTGGGAAGCTGGTTAGCTGCCTACACTGAGATAAGAGTCCTTTCCCTCTCTGCAGCTGTCCATGATGCATCCTGCAATAGACGGCTCAAATCAGAATTAATATATTAGATATAAATAAGACCATTTGAGCTGAGCTGTCGTGGAAAGACCTGAACTAGACGTGACACATGACCACTGCTCTTACCTTCTTCTGTGTTTGCTCCACTCATGCTCGCTCGGCGGGTTAGCTGCTCGATCACGAAGTCTTTGTGATTGGCTGTTCCACCGGTCTGTGCACTGCGGCGATTTGTTGTTGCACAAACTGCAGGAGGAAGATGAAAAGTTAGCGTGAGAGAAGGCGTGGGTGGCGTGAGACTGTGAGATCTGTGTCTCACGCTTAATACGTTCGGTTTAGCAGCCCTGTGTGAATGCACTGCTGAGCACACACCCATCAGAAAAACTCCTCCCACATGAAGAATAATTAATTTTTTAATAAGTGGAGGGAAAGAGTGATGTGAATGGAGGAGGAGAAGGTGTACTGGGAGAACTCAGGGTTCAGGGGGCGACATGGTGGTGCAGCAGTTAGCACTGAAGGTTCTGTGTTCAAACCTCACGACCGTCTGTGTCCTTTCTGTGTGGAGTTTACGGGTTCTCCCCGTGTCTGTGTGGGTTTCCTTCCACTTCAAAATACATGCAGATGAGGTAAACATTTCTGAACTTGTTGTACGTCACTCTGGATAAGAGCATCTGCTAAACATCTGTAATGTAAATAATAATCAGTAAATAAACACTGATGGAGTTCTGACTGTTATGGATGAGAAATAAAAAATCAGAAGTTTCCATTGCTGGCATCCAACCAGCCATCAGTACTCAGTCCTTATGGAGACTGTTGAGGAAACGCAGAGAGAAAGGGTGCGAGTTCTGCTAACGCTGATATGAGTGACAGTGACTGCATGCTACAGTAGGTATCTTCTGTTTACCTGCTGGAGTGTGTGTGTGTGTGTGTGCGTGCGTGTGTGTGTGTGTGTGTGTGTGTGTGTGTGTGTGTGTGCGTCCGCGCACATACATGCAGACTGCAGCTACTTGGTCAGTGTGAATGATTTAGATCTCTTCATCTCTAATTCTTCTGGATTGAGATTAGTCACATTAATTCTCTCTGACAGTACTGCAGGTTTATATTAATGACCTCGTTCTAATACGTCATCGTTTCTATAGTAACGGCTCGTTCACAGGGACTCGTACAGCGGACGCTCTGTTTAATTTGTTCTGTCTGTTAATCTGTATAAACCTCCGGAGCGTCTGCTGTACGCATCAGTGTGAATGAGCCATTACCATAGAAACGATCCCTTATTAGAACGAGCGCATTAATATAAACCTGCGGTACGTAGATGCTGTAACGTAAGTGAGATCAGGAACTGACCTGTCTCAGGGATGCGCCACAATGTTAACTGTACAGTTAAAAAAGCATGATGCTCTTTAATAAACTGAAATGATAATTGTGCGTAAATTGGTGTGTGATGAGAGATCAGAGGAATAAAACACTTGGGGATGTGCTGTTACAGGGAAAGGATCAGAGTCAGGGTGCGAGTGAGAGGTTCCACTGTTTCATTCTGTAAGTTAAAAGCTGTTAGAGCTGTGGACCTGCAGCATGTGTTCTTCTGCACTTCACTCTTCATACCAACATCCTCTCAGTCCAAACGATTAAACCCACGTTTCTGACCCGCCGTCTTTTATTTCTGTCCTCTGTCATGTACCTGAGCCCATCTCCATCATCTCAAAGTCTACACTTTCTCTCTCTCTCTCGCTCTCAGTCTGTCTGTCTCAGTCACTAAAACCGAAGGAGTGATGCCGATCTGAAGTCACTCCTCTCCCTGCCATGACCTCCATATCTCGTTTCCTGCCCTGTGTCCCGAGCTCGGTGATACACTCATCACATGCCTCTGTCGTTCTCAAACGAGCTGTGATTGAGCTGATTGGGCTTTTCACATCCTGTCACCGCGGCTCTGATTAGTGGATTTTCAGGCACTAATGGCAGAGACAGCAGTGTTCTGAGGAGCCCATCAGCAGAGACAGAGGTGGTTAAAGACACTGCTTCCTCGTTAATAATTAATTGCCACCCGTTCAGTGGATCCACTCCGGCACCTCCCTGTCATCATACTGTAATTGCTTTACATTTAATTTGGCTCTGGAGAGCGTTTTTCAGCTCGACTTAATTGTGCTGAACTGTTCATGTGGAGACGCTGAGGTGAAGAGCTGCGGATGAACATTTCTGTGTGTTTGGAGTTTCCCTTTAAAGGACAAATGAAAACGATTTGTACGCTTTCCCCTCCTTTTAAGTCACATGTAGCACTGCTGGTCACATGACCGGTCATAACATCGGATTAGTGAGTAATCTACTGAATGCCTACGTCACTGAACCGTTATTACACAAAGCCATGCAGTATTTCACTCCTCCTCCTCCTACTCGTCCTGTAAAATAATATCCTTCTCTCTTAATATTTCATCAAATTATATTACTCAGCTATTCCAAGAATATCTCATATATAATGGGATTATAAATTTAGTGAACTCATATCAAGCTTAATTTGTTTAGCATCTTGACATTTGCAAAAAAGGACTTCGTAAATCAAACTACATAATTATTATTTTTTAATTAACATGAAATGAAAAAGGTAGATTAATAAGAAAAAAGACAGTGTTCTAAATCTAACTTCTGTCTGTTTTTGAGAAATCTGTGGGCCGTTAATGTGCAGGTCACTAAAGACTCTGTGTTTTTTTATTTTATTTATTTATTCATTTTTATCTGTGACTCAGACGGATGTTTCTGGAGGTGCTGAGAGGATGGCCGTGTCGTGGAGACGTGTGGACAGTGCAGAGCGAACAGTGCCACACGCTCACCTGAGCGATGAAGCTGACGTTCAGGTAGCACACTGATGCATTTACACTGATCTCAGACCAGATGTCCTGACTGTAACCAGAGCAGAACCAAAGTTCCTGACTTTCTGCTCAGCATTTCCAGCTGGAGAAGATCCTCAGCCTCTGTGTGGATTTGCTCCATGCTGAAGTGAACCCTACTGTATGACCCCGACACAGGGGACTCAGGAGGAGGACGAGCCCCCAGGAGCTAATCAGAGTTTTTAAACTGCTGATTTTCTCCAGTTTGTTCATTTTTCCAGTTCACACCATGTAGCAAGTTCTCCACTTTCACGCAAACACTACTGATGTTGCTTGTGGGCGTGGCTTGTTCAGAATTTTTTTAAATGCTGCATTCAGCTTAGCTCAGAAATGGGAAGTCGGAGCTGGGAATTACGTCATATCTGACCTCTGTGCAATCGAGCTCCAAAGTAAAACGCGAATATGTCTGTAATTAGCTGCGAACTGTTGTTATTAGAGCTGGGACTTGAGCTCAGCCCAAACTTAGCCAGACACCAAAAAAGCAGTAGGGTAAAGGATTTTACAAGGGATTAGTGGCAGGCTGCCAGGTCGCTCCATTGTGTGTAGCTGTCGATGTTGATTTTAAAAGTAACTCAGAAAATTCCACAAAGAAATGAATCCTTAAGTCTGAGTGAAAAATACTGTGGTGAGCATGCAGCATGGAAGAAGAGTCTGGAGACAGAAATCGTAGTTTCTTGGTCGTTAGCCTGTGCTACTTGTTCTCGATAGCAGTGACCGCTTTATTAGCATTCGCTAACACTACTGATGAATGCTACACCGGCTGGAAGGTGACTTCACGGCTGCTCTGACGGTGCTGACTCACGGTTAAGCTCACGTTGGCCTTCGAGTAGGCCGAGGGCAATAAATCTTTGGTCCCTCCTACTATAAATCAAAATCTGATTGGTTAATTCATCCATAACTTCCTACGTAAACATACACTGCCATGGCCTTCTGTCCCGGCAATGCAGTCCTAACCAATGAGTGAGCAGCTCTAAACTCTTCTCAGCCTCGAGACAACAAACAAAACAATCTCATTGGAGAACTCGATTTTAATGTTTTCAGGACAGAAGCACATTTGATAGAAAATGAGGCCAAATTATAATTAGAAGAGAATAATTATCATGAAATTATGAAAGAAATTAAATATAACATTTGAAATGCTGATATATTTGGGCATCTCTGAACACCTCGAAGGCCCTGATGGTTCCCCTCTGTCTGTAATGTTGGTGTCTGTGTCGTTGCGAATATAAATCACACCGGCTCTGGGTTTAGACAAATCACATTAAAGTGTGATTCAAATGGCCGCCCGTTCAGTGGGACCCTCCGGAGTGCAGCGTGTCACAATGCAGAGTGAATACGGCGTGGTGACGATCAGTTCAGAATGAACAACAGCCTGCACGCTGACCCGAGCCCTCGTCTGCTCTCGTCACAGCTCCCCCATAGGTCTGGAGACAGCTTGTGCCTCTCTGTGCCTCTGATTGGCCTCGTCCTCTCCGGAGACCTCCGAGTGCAGTCTTTGCCAAATCCGCAGCAGTCTGTGCTCAGCCTTGCATGTGTCGAGATAATGATCGAGTTAATTAGACCTGAGATTGAATGAACTGCGGCAGCAACTTAATCATTTGTAACTTGATTAGAAATACT
The DNA here is from genome assembly GCF_027579695.1 of Neoarius graeffei. Taxonomy (NCBI): domain Eukaryota; kingdom Metazoa; phylum Chordata; class Actinopteri; order Siluriformes; family Ariidae; genus Neoarius; species Neoarius graeffei. The sequence goes on along the minus strand of NC_083583.1, from coordinate 1,847,969 downwards.
ATATTCTCTCAAACTCCAGAGACTGGCAAACTTGAAAATTAAGTTCCACTTTAAGGATTCAGGTCTCGACTTAATAGAGCATGAGAAGGACTGAAAAACAATCCCCCTCCTCCTCCTGCCCCGTTTACCCTCATCACCCTCGTCGTGTCCCCATTAAGGCAGCAAGGGACGGCTGTTTACTGTCAGAGGTTAGAAAAGGAACCGTGTACTGCTTGACCTAACGCCGTCCTTTTCTTTTGGATCCACAGAAAATCTACTCCTTCGGGAAGAAACTAGGTGAAGGAGCCTTCGGGGTCGTCCATGAAGTCACTCACACGGAGACACAGAAGAAATGGGCGATTAAGAAAGTGAAGAAAATGGAGGTAAGCATGTGATCATAGTGGCGTGGCGGACAGGCTGTTACGTGTCTCTTCTGACACCGTGTGTCCCGATGCAGCGTGGGAGTTCCAGGGCGAGGCATTTGGAGCGAGAGGTGGACATCCTGAAGCGGGTGAACCACAAGAACATCATCCACCTGGAGGAGGTGTTGGAGACGCCAGAGGTGCGGCTTGAGAAGAGCACACCATGTGGCAGAACGAAGAATATTATTACTGTGTTCTGGTAGAGGTTCTGAGGTCAAGGCCCAGAAAGTGTGTGTGTGTGTGTGTGTGTGTGTGTGTGTTTTGTAGCAAATGTACCTGGTTGTAGAGCTGTGTGAAGGTGGAGAGCTGAACCAGTTCTTACAGAAAAAAGGCCATTTCAGTGAAGAGGACACTAAATACATCATCAGCAGCTTAGCCGAGGCCACTGTCTACCTTCACAAGCGGGGTAACACACACACACACACACACACACACAGAGTAACAGAAGTTCCTGATGCTAATCACATCACCGTTATTCCTGAGAGCTCCACAAACAGCAGCCCCACACTGTGTGTGTTCATCTCTATAGCATAAACACACATTTCTACACATTTCACATTGTTTGTTTTTTTAATCATAAATTCGTTATGGTGTCTCAGGTTGGTGATTCTGTCCACACTTCTGCTCATTAAACTGGTGGTCAGATGAACATTAACGAGCTCCATCATCTGCTTTGAACACAAACGATTATCCGGAGCAAGTGTGTGGGAGGTCTGCAGTGTGTGTGTGTGTGTGTGTGTGTTTTTTTCCCAGCCTGCATTAAACTCCGCATTCTCATCTGCGTAATCTCATTACGATTTAATCGTTTGAGTCATGCAGCCCTCAGAGAGAAATGTCATGTACACAGATTGTTCTCCACATCTGGGCAAATTGGTCACATCATAAACCGGACCTCCATCGCTTTGTTCTCATTGACATCTGATAATCACCGTGCTGATTGCGCCCACATTAACTCTCTCCATCATTACCGGGCTCCAGGCTTATTCTAATTATGAGATAATATACCAACTGCCAGACTAAATATCAGCCGGTTTTAATTGATTCCGAAGACGCTCTGCAATTTTCTCTCTTCTGCTGAAATCTCCAGTTAAAGGTAATTTAAGACGTTGCTAGGCAAGGAGACACCATTACACAGGGCTAATGAGTCATTAACGACGAGCAGAGGAGGAATACTGATTAATAGGTGTGTTTTCCAACAGACTCCAAGCATCAGTGTGCCTTTACATCCAGACGAGCTCATAATGACGAGAGCAGGTTTACATTACACAGCTTCTGTTCCACATACAGTAAACTCACACACTGCTCATGAGGTCATTGGTTTTATCTTTACATCACAGCACTGCTGAGTTCTGGATTCTGATTGGTCAGAAGGTGTTCATTATTATCAGGGCTTTGAACCGGTTCAAGGAACGAAAACGAAAACCGGGAACTTTTTCTATTTCACATGGAACAGAAACGAAACCAGAAACTATTATTTTTTATGTTCCGGAACAGAAACGCTTATTAAAAATAATGGTAACCGGTTAATACCGGTTTTTATTTCGTTCCTCAAAGTTTCTGTAGCCTACAAATAAAAAAAGTCATTCTTCTCATGCGCAAGTTTCTATGACCCGCTGGGGTTCACTTCCTGTGTGACGTTCGCTGACTGAATGGAGAGAGCGGGAAGGTGGACTACTATCACGTCTCCATGTGATAATAAGTGAGTAAGTGCATTACTGAGTGTCTGAGCAAAGAAGAGCCTGAACGATGCAACCTCCCTATTGGTTGTTTGTAAAAATGTATCAATTGTTGCCCTTCCCACGGGAATCATCGCGGGCTCGAGAGACGAGACCTGACGAGTTAGTTCGTTGGTAGCAGAACAAAATGTCTGGACACAAATCGGGTTTTCAGAAAAGGAAAGAAAATAAACGGAGGGTCGAAAATACAAAAAAGGAGGCAGAAAATGCAAAACGAGTTTTAAGGTAGGACAAATGGTTACTTTTTAAGGCAGCCCGCTGTGGCTGCAGGCTTTCAGTTGTGTCATTGAATGGTTAGTTTTCTGAGGCAGCCCGCCGTGGCTGCCTGCAGGCTTATTTATTATAGCCCATTTAGTTAAAATAGTTTATATAAAATGTTTATAGTTATAGTTATGTGATGGTTGTCCTGATTTAGACTGGTGTTTTTTTTGGGGGGGGGGGGGGGGGGGGGGGGGTTGCGCGATGTTGCACCCGGGTCCAGATTAGGGCAGAACCGGCCCTGGCTACATTTAGTTTATTTTATGTATGTATGTACTTGTATAGATGTGTACTTGGTCTTCCAATATGGCACCTAACAAAATCTCGCGGCGCGGTGACGTCATGCGGTAGCCCTCTATAGGGCCTGACTAGCCTTTGGTAACACACTAAACGAATTCTCTTTCATTTTTGGCACTTTTTCTGTTTGTGTAGATGGGAAGACATACTGAGAATCCAAATCGCCAACATTTGAAATAATAATTGTTTTGAATTATTTCTTGTCTTATTTAATGAAGGTTGTAATAGAATTAGCCTACATTTGGCTTAAGCTGGATGAGACAGACACATAATTTTATAGCCATTTGTTAAACAGCTGACAGGGAACGTAATTAACCGTTCCGGGAACGAAATTTTTTTGTTCTAACCGGTTCGGGAACGTCTATTTAATGGTGGAACCCAAAACCGGAAACGTTAAAATTCCGTTTCTGTTCGGAACGAACCAATAGGAAAAAAATTCTGGTTCAAAGCCCTGATTATTATTAAATTTTTTTTTATAACAGGAGCTCTGACAGTAGTGCAGCTGCAAATCACAGACTTAAGGAACTTTTCTTAAACTTAGGAGAAGTGTGTGTACAGTGGTGCTTGAAAGTTTGTGAACCCTTTAGAATTTTCTATATTTCTGCATAAATATGACCCAAAACATCATCCGATTTTCACACAAGTCCTAAAAGTAGATAAAGAGAACCCAGTTAAACAAATGAGACAAAAATATGATACTTGGTCATTTATTTATTGAGGAAAATGATCCAATATTACATATCTGTGAGTGGCAAAAGTATGTGAACCTCTAGGATTAGCAGTTAATTTGAAGGTGAAATTAGAGTCAGGTGTTTTCAATCAGTGGGATGACAATCAGGTGTGAGTGGGCACCCTGTTTTATTTAAAGAACAGGGATCTATCAAAGTCTGATCTTCACAACACGTTTGTGGAAGTGTATCATGGCACGAACAAAGGAGATTTCTGAGGACCTCAGAAAAAGCGTTGTTGATGCTCATCAGGCTGGAAAAGGTTACAAAACCATCTCTAAAGAGTTTGGACTCCACCAATCCACAGTCAGACAGATTGTGTACAAATGGAGGAAATTCAAGACCAGTGTTACCCTCCTGGGTGGCACAGTGGTGTAGTGGTTAGTGCTGTTACCTCACAGCAAGAAGGTCCGGGTTCGAGCCCCGTGGCCGGCGAGGGCCTTTCTGTGTGGAGTTTGCATGTTGTCCGCGTGGGTTTCCTCCGGGTGCTCCGGTTTCCTCCGTGGTCCAAAGACATGGAGGAAATTCAAATGGAGGAAATTCAACACCATTGTTACCCTCCCCAGGAGTGGTCAACCAACAAAGATCACTCCAAGAGCAAGGCGTGTAATAGTCGGCAAGGTCACAAAGGACCCCAGGGTAACTTCTAAGCAACTGAAGGCTTCTCTCACATTGGCTAATGTTAATGTTCATGAGTCCACCATCAGGAGAACACTGAACAACAATGGTGTGCATGGCAGGGTTGCAAGGAGAAAGCCACTGCTCTCCAAAAAGAACATTGCTGCTCATCTGCAGTTTGCTAAAGATCACATGGACAAGCCAGAAGGCTATTGGAAAAATGTTTTGTGGATGGATGAGACCAAAATAGAACTTTTTGGTTTAAATGAGAAGCGTTATGTTTGGAGAAAGGAAAACACTGCATTCCAGCATAAGAACCTTATCTCAACTGTGAAACATGGTGGTGGTAGTATCATGGTTTGGGCCTGTTTTGCTGCATCTGGGCCAGGACGGCTTGCCATCATTGATGGAACAATGAATTCTGAATTATACCAGCGAATTCTAAAGGAAAATGTCAGGACATCTGTCCATGAACTGAATCTCAAGAGAAGGTGGGTCATGCAGCAAGACAACGACCCTAAGCACACAAGTCGTTCTACCAAAGAATAGTTAAAGAAGAATGAAGTGAATGTTTTGGAATGGCCAAGTCAAAGTCCTGACCTTAATCCAATGGAAATGTTGTGGAAGGACCTGAAGCGAGCAGTTCATGTGAGGAAACCCACCAACATCCCAGAGTTGAAGCTGTTCTGTACGGAGGAACGGGCTAAAATTCCTCCAAGCCGGTGTGCAGGACTGAGCAAACGTTTAGTTGCAGTTATTGCTGCACAAGGGGGTCACACCAGATACTGAAAGCAAAGGTTCACATACTTTTGCCACTCACAGATATGTAATATTGGATCATTTTCCTCAATAAATAAATGACCAAGTATAATATTTTTGTCTCATTTGTTTAACTGGGTTCTCTTTATCTACTTTTAGGACTTGTGTGAAAATCTGATGATGTTTTAGGTCATATTTATGCAGAAATATAGACAATTCTAAAGGGTTCACAAACTTTCAAGCACCACTGTGTGTGTGTGTGTGTGTGTGTGTGTGTGTGTGTGTGTGTGTAATGTTTCTGAAAGGAGTTTCCAGTGTGTAACAGTCAAAGGTGAACTTTAAGTTCTCCAACATCTTCAGGACAGAAGAGTTTACACTTCTTTACAGTTTCTTAGTAACATGTGGAACAAGCTGTGATTTTTTTTTTTGTCATATTAACTTCAAGAGAGAATAAAGAGACTCTGGTGAGGGAACGACTGTTTGTAGCTGCTATAACATCAGTGAGAACAGGAACTCGTTTCACTGACGTATTACAACATTACATGTAACTATAGCTGGATAAAAATATCCAATATCGAATGTAATTATTTAATAAATAAGCAATTGTAATTGTTCATAAATTGCTGTGGTATAAGAATAAAACACTTAGGGACATGGTGTTAGAACTTTATTGTCATTGTTTTAGAAACAACGAAACAGTTTAGCAGCTTTCGGTACTGACAGTGCAAATGCAAAATAGACACATAAGAATAAATAACACAAAAAGAAACAATAAATAGACATAAAAGCAATAAATAGGCATTTTCCTTGGGGAAGGGTGTTGGTCGTCCCTCACTGGTGGAGTTGGGGCAGGGGAGGTGGGGTTGCGCATCCAACAGCTTGATGGTAGAAACTGTTTTTTAGTCTGTTTGATGCAGCTCTGATGAGTCTGTATCTCCTTCCAGAGGGCAGTAGGGAGAACAGATGATGTCCAGGGTGGGTGTGGTCCTTTAAAATACAGCTGGCCTTCTTTTGTAGTCGGTCAATGTAAATGTCTTTGAGGGGAGGTAGTGGTGTATCAATTATGCGCTGTGTGGCCCTCACCACCCGCTGCAGGTCCTTCCTGTCCTCCACGGTGCAGCTGGAAAACCACACCATACAACAGTAAGTCAGGAGACTCTCTATTACAGATCGATAAAAGTTGATCAGCAGGTGGTGAGGGAGGCGAGCTTGCTTTAACTTCCTAAGGAAGTAAAGCCTCTGTTGGGCTTTCCCCACCTGGTGGGAGATGTTAGTGGTCCAGGTGGATCAGCCGAGATATGGACGCTGAGGAACTTGAAGGTCTCCACACTGTCCACCTCCTCACTATGTATGCAGAGGGCAGAGGTGCACCTCGATCTCCTAAAGTCCACGATCATTTCCTTAGTTTTTGAAATGTTTAAGTCCAGGTTATTGTCTGAACAGCATTTTGTCTAGTGCTGAACCTCCTCTCTGTAGGCTGTCTCGTTGTTGTTAGTTATCATTCCCACTATCATGGTATCGTCAGCAAATTTGACAATGGTGTTGCTGGTGTGGATGGGGAACAGTCATGGGTGAGGAGGGAGTAGAGGACGGAGCTGAGGACACACCCCTGTGGTGTGCCTGTGTTCAAGATGAGAGTGGACGATGTGTAAAGTCCAGTCTTGACATTCTGTGGTCTGTTACTTAGGAAATCTAATATCCAAGTGCACAGTGAACTGCTTAAGCTCAGGTCACTCAGCTTTTGAACTAGCCTGTGGGGAATAACTGTATTAAAGGCAGAGCTAAAATCCACAAACAGCATTTTCACATAGGTGTTTTTCTGATCCAAGTGTGTGAGAACTGTGTGGAGAGCTGTGATTATTACATCCTCTGTTGACCTGTTCGCTTTATAAGTGTACTGATGTTGGTCAAGGTCAGCAGGGATGGCCATTTTAATGTGAGAGAGGATGAGTCTCTCGAAACATTTAGTGATGATGGGGGTTAGGGCAACTGGGCGATAGTCATTGAGGCAGTTCATTGTACTTTTCTTTGGTATTGGGATGATGGTAGCTGATTTCAAGCAAGCAGTCCAAAGACCTGCAGTTAGGTTAATATGGAATGGCCTTGGAATGAGGTGCCCTTGACCGAGGCACCTAACTCCCAACTGCTCCCCGGGCACTGTTAGCATGGCTGCCCACTGCTCTGGGTATGTGTGTGTGTGCTCATTGCTCACGTATGTGTGCATGTGTGTGTTCACTGCTTCAGATGGGTTAAACGCAGAGAGGGATTTCACAAGTGTATGATGAATAAAGTTTTGTTGTTGTTGTTCTTCTTATTTCAAGCAAGTAGGGACTGTGGACTGTTGTAGTGATAGGTTGAAGATGGTTGTAAATACCTCTACTAGCTGGTCTGCACAGTCTCTGAGGATCCTGCCAGTGACTCCATCTGGACCGGCGGCTTTCCTTGCGATGACTCTCCGCAGGCCGGATCTGACCTGGTGTTGATGCAGCTGTATGGGGTCATCCTTCCCTGTTAGTGCTGGGTGGATGTTGGCCTCTCTGTTTCTTAGACTTCAACATAGACAACCTTTATTGTCATTCAGTACGCAACAAACGTACACCGAATGAAATTTCGTTGCAATTTGGCTCAGCACAGAAATAAATATGAAGTGCATTAAATTAAATTATGCAGCAGCAAAAAATATTAAAGTGCAATCGTATAAAGTGACCTGTGGAATTAGGAATGTTCAAGTTATAAATAGAAGTTTAGAGTTTGGGTTTGGAGTTCAGCAGTCTGGTGACCTGGGGCAAAAAGCTGTTACAGAACCTGGTGGTCCTGCACTGAATGCTGCGGAACCTCTTTCCAGAGGCCAGAGGGGAGAACAGTCCATAGTGAGGGTGTGACGGGTCACTGATGATGTTTCTGGCTCGAGACATGCAACGCCTTGGTGCAATGTCCTGAATGGAGGGAAGAGAAGTCCCAATGATTTTCTCTGCTGTCCTCACCGCTCTCCTCACAGTCTTCCAGTCAGAGGTGCTGCAGCCTCCACACCACACAGAGATGCAGCTGGTCAGAACGCTCTCTATGGTGTTTCTGTAGAATGTAGTGAGGATGGGCGGGGGCAGGTGGGCTCTCCTCATCCTACGCAGGAAGTGTAGATGTTGCTGTGCCTTCTTGACCAGTGACACGGTGTTCACAGACCAGGTAAAGTTTGTCTGTGATTGCACCCCCAGAAACTTGGTCCTATTGACCACCTCCACAGCCGTGTTGTTGAGGAGAAGTGGAGCATGGCTGGGTTGTTTTTTTCCTGAAGTCAACAATGACCTCTTTAGTTTTGTCCATGTTCAGGGTCAGGTTGTTTTCCCTGCACCAGCCCACAAGCTGCTCCACCTCCTCTCTATAGGCCAGGTCGTTATCGTCCCTGATGAGGCCCACCACTGTTGTGTCGTCCGCAAACTTCACAATGTAGTTGCTGGTAGCCTTGGGGACACAGTCGTGTGTCATCAGAGTGAGCAGCAGAGGGCTCAGGACACAGCCCTGAGGGGAGCCTGTGCTGAGGGTGAGGACACTGGAGGTGTTCTGTCCAACCTGCACTGACTGTGATCTTTCAGTGAGGAAGTCCAGCAGCCAGTTGTATATGGGGGTGCTGAAGCCCAGGGGACCCAGTTTGTTCACCAGATGCTGTGGAATGATGGTACTGAACGCTGAAGTGAAGTCCAGGAACAGCATCCGCACATGAGGGTTCTTCTCCTCCAGGTGTGCAAGGCTCAGGTGAAGAGCGGAGGAGGTGGCGTCTTCAGTGGAGTGGTTTGGCCGGTAGGTAAACTGGAAGGGGTCGAATGTGGGAGGGAGCCTGGGGGTGATGTACTCCTTTATCAGCCTCTCAAAGCACTTCATCATAATGGGAGTGAGTGCGATGGGACGGTAGTCATTGAGTGATGTGATATAAGGTTTTTTTGGCACTGGGATGATGGTGGCAGTCTTGAAACATGATGGGATGTTGATCGAAGTGAGAAAAGCAGTTCAGTGTGTCCAGCGGAGTGCGGTCCGTGGGGTTTGTGAGTATGTTGCCGTCCTTGTAGCCAGTCAGAGTTTTTATCCCCTGCTACATAACCTTTGGAGTTATTGCTGTTAAAGTGTTCCTCTATGCGCTGCTTGTACCTGCGCTTGGCCTCTCTGATTCCCCTCTTCAGGTTTCTCCATGCTGTTTTGTAGGCCTGCAGATCCCCAGATTTAAACAGAGTCACATGTTTTGAGCAGGGCCCGCACCTTACTGTTGAGCCACAGTTTATGATTTGGGGAACACTCTAACAGTTTTTGTCTCAGTCACATTCTCAGCACAGAAGTTAATGTATGAGAGGACAGCTGTTGTGTGTCTCTCTAGGTCTGCCTCCTCAGAAAAAACTCCCCAGTCTGTGTCTTCCAAACAGTCCTGCAGGGCTGAGGTGGCTTCCTTAGTCCATACTTTGACTGTTTTTGTGGATGGTTTCTGTCTGCAGCTGAGTGGTTTGTATGATGGAATCAGAGATGGAGAGAGATTATCTGAGAGTCCCAGGTGTGGCAGGAGGCTGGCTTTGAAAGCAGCTGATATATTGAATTAGACTTGATCTAAAGTATTCTTTTCTCTTGTAGGGAAGTTGACATACTTGTGGAATTTGGGCAGAACTGACCTCAAGTTGGCATGATTAAAGTCTCCTGCCACTATAACAATACTGTCTGGTTGTGCTGATAGATGCTGGCTAGTGGAGTGGTATAACTTCTCCATAGCTAGCCTAGCGTTAGCTTGTGGTGGCACATACACAGCTGTTATGACGGCCGATGTAAACTCCCTCGGCAAGTAGAAAGGTCTACACAGCAGCATTAGATACTCCTTGTCTGGCGAGCAGTACATGTCTTTAACTGTAGCGTTTGTGCACCGGCTGTTGTTTAAATAAATACAAAGTCCTCCTCCTCTACTCTTACTGGAGTGAATAGTCCTGTCTGCTCTGAAGATAGTGTGGCCTGCTAACTCGATAAGAGCGTCCGGGATGTTTTGGTCAAGCCAAGTCTCCGTAATTATCATCACACAGTGGTTCAGACTGTGTGACATGATCCGCAGTTGTAGCTCGTCCACTTCATTATTTAGCGACCGGGAATTGGCGAGAAAAAGACTTGGGATCGCTGGTTTGTGAGGGGTAGCTTTTAGCTTCGCCTGTAGCCCCCCTCTCTTCTGCTTTCTGTGTCTTTTCCACCTCAGCAGGGGGGTGTTGAGCCCCTCGCTCTCGGGAGAGTGCCGAATCTCTGGAGGGATGAAATCCCAGTTGTCAGCCTTGAACTTGCAGTGAATATTGTTCAAAACTGAAAATAGCTCAGCTCTGCTGTACTGTACACAGATAGTTACAAAACCCCGCAAGAAAAACACAATAAAAAACAAAGTAAAAACAAAGTAGCTGCCAAAACATGAGGAGCGCTGGGCCGCTGCATCTGGACACGACGCCATCTTATAGGAAAATAATCAACTTTGTGGCGGGTAACAGTAATTTCACTCATTATTTTACTATAACAGCACTTAAGTCAAGCAGCTTTAGAGATAAATATAAATTTTAAACATATAAATTTATCCCTGAGTAACTCTGAGATGACGGTGTTGAGGAAAAACTCCCTCAGACGACATGAGGAAGAAACCCTGAGAGGAACCAGACTCTAAAGGAAACCCATCCCCATCTGGGTGATAATAGATAGCGTGATTATAAATAACTCACTTCTATAACTGTGTCCTATAGAGTCACAAAGTACAACTGTGTCACCAGGAAATTCAAGTCAAGTCAAGTCAAGTTTATTTGTATCGCGCTTTTAACAATAAACATTGTCGCAAAGCAGCTTTACACAATTTGAACGACTTAAAACATGAGCTAATTTTATCCCTAATCTATCCCCAATGATGAAGCCTGTGGCGACGGTGGCAAGGAAAAACTCCCTCAGACGACATGAGGAAGAAACCTCGAGAGGAACCAGACTCAAAAGGGAACCCATCCTCATTTGGGCAACAACAGACAGCATGACTATAACATTAACAGTTTTAACATGAAGTCAGTTTCGTTGATGTTATAAACTCTTCACTGATGGAAACTTGAGCGCAAAACTGTTCATGACAACTGCAGTCCTAAAGTTAGCAAGTCAACTGTAGTCCTCAGCCATAAAAGCATTACTGTAAGAGTCCAGAGCGTCCTCCAGGTGTGACTTTCAACTGTCCTCACGGGGCCGTCCTCCACAGGAGCGATGCGATGAGACTCCAATATAATTCATTATAGTTTAACAGGAAGTCTGTTTTGTTGAAGTTATCAACTGTTCACTGATGGAGACTTTAGTGTAAAACTGTTCATGACAACTGCAGTCCTAAAAGTTAGCAAGTCAACTGAAGTCCTCAGCCATAACTGTATTACTGTAAGAGTCCAGAGTGTTTTCCAAGTGCACCTTTCGACTGTCCATATGGGGGCCGTCCTCCACAGGAGTGATGTGATGAGACTCCAGCTAGAAGTGGTGCGTCAGGATGGATCAGACAGGTCCCAGGAGTAGAAGAGGTTCAGCATCACTGGTGTCTGAGGAGTGATATGTAACTCAATGGAAGGAGGGCCAGGGGGAGAGAGAGAACACAGGTTGTTAGGTATGCCCGGTGTCACCTGATGGTTAAGAACAGTATACATTTTGTGCTGAGTGCAAGCAGGGACTCCAGCAAGACTAAATATAACATCATAACTAAAAGGGGAGAGCCAGAAGGTAACACAGGCATGAGGGGCCCCGGGACATAAAGCAGCAGCCACTACACCGTCAACAAACTCGAGTGAGCAAGCGAGTGGGGACTGACAGCACCCATACATCCCAGTTTACCAAAACACTCTGTCTGAGGATCCTCCAGATCTACACCTTTACCTCATAAACACCATTAACACAAGGCTTGACTAAACAGATCTGTTTTCAGCCGAGACTTAAACGCTGAGACTGTGTCTGATTCCCGAACACTACTTGGAAGGCTGTTCTATAACTGTGGGGCTTTGTAAGAAAAGGCTCCGCCCCCTGATGTAGCCTTCAGTATTTGAGGTACCAACAAATAGCCTGCACCTTTGAATCTAAGTAGGCGTGGCGGGTCCTAAAGAACCAGAATTTCACTCAGCTACTGTGGTGCACTACTTGGAAGGCTGTTCCATAGCAATCCCTTTTTAGGTTGTGCACAAAGAAGCTACTAGCTGGGATCAGTCATTACTAACAGGAAGTTAAGAGACCTTGGATTTGGCAAGTTAAAAGACATTTTTGACTTTTGGGCATCACTGAATTAATAAATTAATAAAATGGCTGTATGTGGTGATTTTCAGAAAACCCAAAATAAATTAACACTTGTGTGGCATATTCTTGTTTTTTTCTGTTAAAGATGTGTCTTCTAATCATTCTGCCACAGAGAAAGAACAGTTCAAAGAAATCACTGAAAGCCCAATATCACCATGACATAAACTTCTGAACTCAGTCGTGTTTACTTTTTATTATTAAAATATTGACTTGTTCCTCTCTCTCTCTTTCTCTTCTGTCCCTCTCTTTCTTCCATTTTCTTTCCTCAGGCATCGTTCACAGGGATCTCAAACTGGAAAACATTCTTGTGGACAGTTATGAACAGAGAAATGATCAGACCATCGTAAACATCAAGGTGAGAGTGGAAAAAAAACAACAACCAACCAACCAGCCCCCCCCCCCCCCCCCCCAAAAAAAAAAAAATCAAGCATGAGGTCTGGTGTTTGGTCTGGACAAGACCTTCGTACAGGACCTCGGTCCTCCACCCCGTCATGATCCAGTCATGTTTACGAAGGGTCACGTTACACCAGAGCTCCAGGATTGAGATTTTTTTTAAATGTTCTGGTCTCAAGGAAAACGAACAGAGTGTGTGGGGCTTTTTTCTGAAATGAACACGTGGCCGGTTCCCACCAGGCATCTGTGGTCGAAGGGAAACAGCACAAAACACTCGGTGAAGTGGAAGCTTGCGGTGAGTTAGAGCCGAGGGAATAAATCAGAGTGGGAGAGCGAGAAGAGACGGCGCTGTCCTGCTCCACTACAACCTCCTTTTATCTAGCAGAAGGTGGTCAGCTCTCCTGGTTATTTATTCAGCGCACCCCTACAGCCTGACTGAAACCATATATACTGTTCATATGTATTATTCATCAGAGTGTGTGTGTGTGTGTGTGTGTGTGTGTGTGTCAGCCTTTTCCACATAAGCCTATTTACACTGTAAATATTCAAAATGGAGTTTAGATGTAAAGGAGATTGATCCAGCTCAGGGTGTGTGTGCTGTATATTACATTAAAAGGTCAGACAGTATAGAGCAGAACCTAATTATGAAAAAGGGAAAAGAGTGTGTGTGTGTGCGCTGGGGGGGGGGGGGGGGGGGGGGGGGCGGCGGCATGTTTTTATATCTTGGTGGGGACTGAAAAAATGGTTATATTGGAGTTTTGGCTGGAAAATTGCAGGTTTTACTTAAACTGAAACGTTTACTGAGGGTAGGGTTAGAGGGAAGTGTCGCATAATGTTAATTAGCTGCATTAATAATTATGTAACAAGGATAGAAAGATTAACCTGTGTGTGTGTGTGTGTGTGTGTGTGTGTGTGTGTGTCAGATCACAGACTTCGGACTGTCCGTGCAGAAACGTGGAGTGGGCAGTGCGCGCATGATGCAAAGCACATGTGGGACACCTCAATACATGGGTAACACACACACACACACACACACACACACACACACACACACACACACACACACAGAGCATGCTCTAATTTACTTGTCGTTTGATGAATCAATGTCAGCTAGTCTAATAAGTTCTATGCCCGCTGATTAAAAGCAGAGGTTGACCCAAATTAAACAGCACGGAACAGAGAACATTTCAGATGAGGAGATACAGCACATAAATTCCTGCACACATCACCAAAAATCATCTCTCTCTCTCTCTCTCTCTCTCATTTTTTTTTTTTTAACTGATGCGTGTCTTTGCCCAATCAGCACCTGAAGTGCTTGCTGGCCATGACTACAGCCAGCAGTGTGACGTATGGAGCATCGGTATCATCATGTACATGCTGTAAGACCATTCTGTCATCTTACACACACACACACACACACACACACACACACACACACACACACACAACATTGAACAGTAATGATTGGTGATCACTGATCTCGGTTCTTCTGCAGGATAAGTGGAGAACATCCGTTCACGCCCAACTCTCATGAACATTTGTTTCAAAAAATTAAGAAGGGGGAACTGAAATTCTCTGCTGCTGTGTGGGAGACCATCAGTGACGCAGGTGAACAGGACACGTCACTCTTACAGACATTACCCAGAATTCCTCTGGTGTTCTTACAGACTTGACACATCAGCGTTTTTCTGTGTTTGTCTCACAGCCAAAGCGGCGCTGATCTGTCTGCTGAAAGTCGACCCAGCGTATCGCATCACAGCCAGTGAGCTGCTGGATCACCCCTGGATCACGGTGAGGACATCAGGACAGTACAGCACCTTTCACATGCTTTTCTGTAGAACAGTGGAAATTAAAAACACGTGGGCTCTTTGGCTCACTGAAAGGGCACCATGGTGTCACAGCAGGTAGCGCTGTCTCCTCACAGTCCCGGGGTTCGAGCCTGAACTCAGCTTCCTGTCAGTGTAGAGTTTCATGCGTTCTCATTGTGTCCATGTTAAAAACAAAAACTCCCCAAATGTGGATAAATCACTAATTTAAGGTCAAATTACTGTGCTGAATAAATACTCACTGTGGCGTACAGACTCAGAAGAGACGGGTCTATGAGTACACAAGTGTAGACAATCACTTGTTACTTGCTTGTTCTCTCTATAACCACACCCTCGTGCTAACAGTGATAATACTTTACTATACACACTGTGCATCTAGCACTGTAGCTAACTGTCTCAGTAGGAGTATGAATAAACATAATGTCATTTCAGGGAGACACGTCTGCGGATATCTTCCCCACCAACGTCCTGGAGATGATGAAAGAGTTCCAGAATGAGCTACAGGATGAGGAGAGCAAGCAGGCGAGCCAGGGAACGGGCGACCTCCCTCACAGCTGCTCCCAGGACACTGTGGTCGAGTCTGTGGCCTCCCCAGAATCTCTGTCCATTCCTCTGTCTGCTCCTCCGTCCACTCCTCCATCCATGCCTCTGTCCACTCCTCCATCTGCGCCTCTGTCCATTCCTCTGTCTGCTCCTCCGTCCACTCCTCCATCCATGCCTCCATCCGCTCCTCCATCTGTGCCTCTGTCCACTCCTCTGTCCACTCCTCCGTCTGCTCCTCCGTCCACTCCTCCATCCGCTCCTCCATCTGCGCCTCTGTCCACTCCTCCATCTGCACCTCTGTCCATTCCTCTGTCCACTCCTCCTTCTGCTCCTCCATCCTCTCCTCTATCTGCTCCTCTGTCTGCTCCTCCATCTGCTCCTCCGTCTGCTCCTCCACCTGCTCCTCTGTCTGCTCCTCCGTCCAACCCTCCATCTGCTCTTCTGTCCATTCCTCTGTCCACTCCTCCTTCTGCTCCTCCATCCTCTCCTCCATCTGCTCCTGAATGTCCTCCAGTGCAGACACTCAGCCTCAACGAAGACCTGAACAGCAACAATGTAAAACCCTCCACATCCACGAAACCGGTGACGTAGCTCTCTTACTCTCAGCAACACACACAGCACAAGGGGAATGAAGCTGTATTGCACTACTTTTTGCACTCAGTGAAAAACTGCACCCCCGTGGGTGGGAGTGGAGTTTATAATCCAGTGTACTAATAATATCTCCTGCCGAGTGCAGACCCAGTGTCAGAATAACTTTTACTGAAGTTTTTAAAATCCTGTCTCAATTCTGATCTTTAATCTTTAATGTAATTCTGAGAAAATACAAAAACACAAAGGTGTTTGATCAAATCCCTTCAGTGTGTTGAGCTACAGAGGTGCTGTGAACACAATACAATAATGTTGTTTCCTGGACGTTCATTTGGCACCAAGGAACAAATCAGATATTTTGAAAATGTATACAACTCCAAATGAGAAAAAGTTGGGCCGGTGTGGAAAATGCAAATAAAAAAAGAAAGCAGTGATTTGTAAATGTACTTTGACTTGTATTTCATTGCAGACAGAATGAACCCGAGATATTTCATGTTTTGTTGGTCAACTTCATTTCATTTGTTAATATCCACCCATTCCGGCATTTCAGACCTGAAACACATTCCAAAAAAAGTTGGGGCGGGGCAATTTAGGGTGAGTAATGAGGTAAAACAATTAAATAATGATGTGATGTGAAACAGGTGATGTCATGAGGTGACTGTAATCACGATTCGGTACAAAAATCAGCCTCCAGGAAAGGTCGAGTGTTTGAGGAGTAAAGACGGGCCGAGGATCTCCGGTTTATCAACAAGTGCATGAGAAAATTATTGAAATGTTTAAAACAATGTTCCTCTGAGAAAGATAGGAAGGGATTTGGATATTTCACCCTCTACGGTGCAGAATATCATTAAACCATTCAAGGAATCTGGAGGAATTTCGGTGTGTAAAGGGCACAAGCCTAATCTGAACCCCCGTGATCTCCGATCCCTCAGACAGCATTAAGAACTGTGATTCATCTACAGCTGATAGAACCACATGGGCTCGGGATTACTCTGGAAAACCTTTATCAAGCTACAATACGGAGTTACATCCACAAACACCAGTTAAAACTTTACTGTGGAAAAAGGAAGCCTTATGTTAACCGTGTCCAGAAGCGCTGTTGACTTCTCTGGGCTCGGAGGCGTCTGGGATGGACCATCACATAGTGGGAACGGGTATTGTGGTCAGGCGAATCAGTATTCCAGGTCTTTTTTTGGAAGAAATGGACACCGTGTGCTCTGAAGAGGAAAAGGACCATCCAGACTGTTACAGGAACGAGTCCAAAAGCCAGGGTGTGTTATGGTATGGTGTTGGGTCAGTGCCCTTGGCAAAGGTAACTTACACTTCTGTGATGGAGCATTAATGCAGAAAAGTCCACTGAGATTTTGGAGCAACATCTGCTGCCTTCAGGACGACGTCTTTTCCAGGGAGATTTCAACAAGACGATGCAAAACCACGTTCTGCTCACATTACAAAGGCGTGGCTGTGGAAGAAGAGGGCGTGTCCCCTCTGTCCCCAATAGAGAATGTGTGGAGAATTTAGAAATGATAAATATGGCAGTGACGACCCCGAACTGTTCCACACCTTCAGACCTGTTTACAGGAAGAACGGGACAAAAATAACACCTGAAACACTTCAGCACTCGGAGTCTTCAGTCCATAAACAGCTTTTAAGTGTCGGGAGAAGGAACGGGAGCGTTAGTTATAAAGTGGGAAATGATTTACTGTCACAAGTTTTTTTTGAAAATAGTCAAAATTGAAATGTGTTTATTAAAAAACAAACAAAATTTGTGAGTTTGAACATCAAATAATGTGCTGTTGTGGTGTTTTGAGTGAAATACAAGTCAAATATTATTTACAAATCATTGATTTCAGTTTTAATTTCAGTTTCAGTGTACTCTCCCGACTGTTTGTGATTTGGAGCTGTAATTTGGTGGTGATTTTCCGTCTCTCCCTCCGCTATGTATTTTGTCTCTGATCATCATGTGACGCAGATTTATTGTAATACTAATCAGAAATGTCCCACTGTATCACCCACTGCAGAAAAAGAAGAAACCCTGCTCCTTCTCTTCTAAAATCGTGAGGAAGAACAGCTCCGCCGTGAAGGCCAGGAGCGCGCTCAGGTTGTGCACAGGGCAGGTGAGTTCTTCCACACACTCGGAGCCGGATTTACCCCTCACTCATTTCTCTAAGTAACATTTATCTGTCAACTCAATGAGTTTATGAAGGCTGAGTGAATGTAGCACAGAGTAACACAACAGTCCACCACTAGATGGCGCCAATATCAGCAGCATGAGAGTGAAGCGCGTGTTTTTTCTCTGCAGCCCTCTACAGCGAAAAAACAGACGAGTACAAAGCACCACAAACATCAGGACAAACTGGAGAGCAGCAGGAAGGCCTCGTCTTCCAAACCATGCACACCACCTGATAGCCCCACCCTCCCCTCCACAAGCCACGCCTCAAAGTCAGCTCCACGGCCAAGATCATCAGGCAGGCCGCACACACCTTAGAGTCCAGTGGAGGAAACTGCGAAGTTGGGGTTCACTGCTCAGATCAGCTGGACCCACAGGTGGAAAAGGACTCGAGCTGAAAACTTCACTTTTCTAGATTTAAGATTATTTAATGAGCGTGTGAGGACTGAGTGAGCATGTGAGACTCGAGTCTCATCCGCCTCACACTTCCTGGGAAATAGTTTTAATTTTATGTTCCAATATGAAAACAAAACAGTTCATACTGATGTTCATATTTTAACAGTGTTTCAGAGTTTAATGCCTGTAGTAGTCAAGTCAAGTTGTATATAGTTCATGATTTTACTTCATCAATAAACACAAATAGTTTGTTTTTGCTGAGAAAACCTTTAATTTAATTTTACCAATAAACTCATTTCATGTATTTATTCATGCATTTGATTCTTCTTCAGTAAGTTCTGTGTTCTGGGTCACGGTGGTTCCGGAGTCGATCCCAGGAATGCTGGGTGTATAGCAGGAATATGCCCTGGATGGGACACCATTCTTTCTTCCTCTCTCTCACTCACTCACTTTAGTGGTAATTTAGTCATCAGTCTGTCTCCTGGCGTGTTTTTGTGAGGTGCAGAAGAGCCCAGAGGAAACCCACACGAACACAGGGAGAACATGTGATGCTCCACACAGGACTCTGGATGGAACCTGGAGCTGTGAGACAGGAACTCTCACCTCAGCACTGCCTGCACTTAAGCGTTGTACAGCCCATATTTAATTAAAAGTATTCAAATAAAAGCATCAGGAGAATGATATGATGAGATTAAAGGCAGCGAGGAGGGAACTGGAGTGGTGGGACAGGCGGAAAAGCACATCACTGAGAGTGAATTGCAGTCTAATCTTGTTTGGATGTGCAGCAGGATACTCTATAAAGACGCAGCACTCGAGCGCTGGGCTTCAGGACGGAGAGAAAATAATCCTGAGTATGGATACAATATTAAAGTCACCGAGCAGAACTCACTGAGGCTGTGTCAGAATCCCATTTACATCCTGTGTGTGTGTGTGAAACATGCAGCCTGTCTGCTTTCACACTCAGTGTTTAGTGAGTGAACAGAACCCTGTGTGTTCTCGTCCTCCTCAGTGAGGTTCTGTAGTCGGCTGAGAACACGGTGGGTCCGACAGCGTCTGAACAAGTGTTCCTGATCCGCTTCAGAGTGAGAAAGCGATTCGACTCTGAATTGACTCACTACAGGAAGTGCTTTGTGAAGCCTGGAGATGTTTGTAGATTTTTATGTGAGTTGTGAAACTGAGCCAAAGCACAGAGCTGTAGTGCTGCAGGAACGCTGTGTTCGAGAGATTTGGATAAAATAAACACAAAATGTTTGTTTATTTAATTATCTAATTGTTCATTTTGAGCAGGCTCCGTGTTCGGGTGATGTTTAATTTCTTCACACACTTGTTTTGCATTTTTCTGTTGCTGTGGGGGTGGTGTAGTGGTTAGCGCTGTCGCCTCACAGCAAGAAGGTCCTGGGTTCGAGCCCCGGGGCCGGCGAGGGCCTTTCTGTGCGGAGTTTGCATGTTCTCCCCGTGTCCGCGTGGGTTTCCTCCGGGTGCTCCGGTTTCCCCCACAGTCCAAAGACATGCAGGTTAGGTTAACTGGTGACTCTAAATTGACCGTAGGTGTGAATGTGAGTGTGAATGGTTGTCTGTGTCTATGTGTCAGCCCTGTGATGACCTGGCGACTTGTCCAGGGTGAACCCCGCCTTTCACCCATAGGCGGTTTTAAACGGGGGCCAGGGGGGGCCAGTGCCCCTGTAAAATTGCTCCTGGCCCCTGTTGTGGCCCCTGTGCTGAACAGGTAACAAGATTTATTAATTTTGACGTGCGCTGGCTCGAAGATCGGAACTGACATGACGGAGTGTTCTACACGGACTCCTTAAAGCGCTACACGCACACTGTTACCTGCAGCAGAAAGATCAGCAGCAGCGCGAATTGTAAACTTCGGACACAGATAACAGCTGCAGCCCTGCAAGAACTAGGCTACTGCGAAGAGGCGAAGGTAAGGAAAATTATTCAATTTTGTAACGTCAGTGTTTGCACATATCCGTGTTTTACTGTTGTTGTTCACTACAATAATAAATCCGTTTTATTGCGCTTTCTTAAAAGTGTGTTGCACAGCAATAAGTAGCCTAACTTAATATTTTTGGGAAATGGGTAAAATAACCGACAGTGTTTAACCTTCTTGTAAAACTTTAATGGCCTTTTGATATGTAGAGGCTACATTCCTCTCCGTTTACTTTTTAGTATAGACCTACTGTAGGCTGTCATCATGGAAAGGAGCAAGAAGGACATTATGTCCTTTTTTGCCCCTGTTGGCAAAAAGCAACATAGAGAGAGTAAGGAAGATGAAGATTATGAAAGAGGAGAGAGAGCCAGAGGTGGAGAGAGAGCCAGAGGTGGTGGTTGGAGAGGTGGAAAGTGAGGCATCTGAAAGGCAATCTGAGAGTGAGGATGAAGACATTCAGGATCAGATTGAGGGACAGAATGAGAGACAACCCAACAAGTCATTGGGACAACCAGATTCACCATGCATATCAAGTACAGCACCATCAGGTTTGTGATGTTGAACAAATGTGTGTGTGTGAGCAGTGTCGACCTACAATTCATATAGCCTACCCTGAAAGTGTGAAGTCTGAATAATAATTAATAAATATAAAATACAAATAATAGATATAATAATAAATGAATAATGAATAATGATAAATAAGTGTTGTTCTCAGTCGCACTCTCATATTTACTGTATTCATCTTTCTCCAGATATCAGCAAGTGCTTGGACGACACTCCAGTGCAGCCACGTCTGAAGAAAAGGTTCATTGTGTGCAAAAATAGAAATCTTATTTTACAAAAAAGAGAAACATGGTTTTAAGATTTACTGAGCACAATTTATTTTATGTTTAGGCTATTGAGACAGAATGTTTATCTCATTGTATTTATGCTCAATGTATTTTGTTTTGGTTTTAAATAAACTAAACAAAACATTTTGAACGCCTAAATATTGCCATGTTTTGCTCATATGTGCCCCCCTGAAAAAACACTGGCCCAACCTCGGCCCCCCTAGTAATTTTGGTCTAGAACCGCCAGTGCTTTCACCCGTAGTCAGCTGGGATAGGCTCCAGCTTGCCTGCGACCCTGTAGAAGGATAAAGCGGCTACAGATAATGAGATGAGATGAGATGTTGCTGTGTTTCTGAGCAATGAATGAAGGAGTTTTATGAGGACGTTTTCGGTCGTACACACACCACACGGACAAGGTTTTTTTTTCTTTTTGGTTCATATAATTATTTATATTCTCTCCATATTCACTGGATTTGAGCAATCGCACACTCTGATTGGCTACTCTATGACTAGGATACCATGAGTCAAGAAAAACAAAATGGCGCTGCGTGTTGCTGAACCAACCGAGAATGAAATAAAAACTCTCTACTCAACCCCCCCCCCCCCCCCCCCCCCAAAAAAAAGCAACAAAATCTCATCTCATCTCATTATCTGTAGCCGCTTTATCCTGTTCTACAGGGTTGCAGGCGAGCTGGAGCCTATCCCAGCTGACTACGGGCGAAAGGCGGGGTTCACCCTGGACAAGTCGCCAGGTCATCACAGGGCTGACACATAGACACAGACAACCATTCACACTCACATTCACACCTACGCTCAATTTAGAGTCACCAGTTAACCTAACCTGCATGTCTTTGGACTGTGGGGGAAACCGGAGCACCCGGAGGAAACCCACGCGGACACGGGGAGAACATGCAAACTCCACACAGAAAGGCCCTCGCCGGCCCCGGGGCTCGAACCCAGGACCTTCTTGCTGTGAGGCGACAGCGCTAACCACTACACCACTGTGCCTCCCCAAGCAACAAAATATGGAATGAAAATATTTGATGGTAAGAACATATAATTTTTTAATTTTTCAAGAATTATTATTATTACATTTTTCATAAATTGCTCCTGTCATATCACCGGTTTGTTTACATTCTAAGTGGAAATGATTTTGTCGGACGTTTTGTATAAAGTTTTTATTTATCAAATTTGTAAAGAATAAAAATTCTCTGTTTCTCAAAATCCAGTGAATGTGGAGAGAATAAAACAGTTATTCCACTCACTCATCGTACATGGATTATAGACAACTCGGTGCTACGCGCCTCGTCACCTATCAGCTCATGTACGACTCGATTTCAGGGAATAACTGTTTAATTATTGCATGGAAGCTGAACAGCTCTTGAACCCAAACAATATACTTCACTGTGATTTGGAGTTAATGAAACAACTTATAAAAATGTCTGAATGATTGTTTTTTTTTAAAAAAAATCTGTTTATTATCAGTGAATCGTTCACTGTACACGCCCCTCTGAATGAGCTGTTACTATAGAAACAATAATGTATCAGAATCGTCTCGTCTCGTCTCGTCTCGTCTTCGAGCTCCTTAATTATAAATAAACCTGTGATGTGCAGCTGCACTACAGTCAAAGCTGCTGTTAGAGAGAATTAATCAACACCTTCCTTTCTGACCAATCAGAGTCCAGAACTCTACAGCAATGTGAGATAAATATATTGTAATAGATTCCTTTATAATACTCTGTGAATGATGAATAATATAAACTCCATGAACAGTGACTCTGTTGTTGAGAACCACAGGATGGCGCTACACTGAGACTCTCACAGAGCAGAGCAGAGACACAGAGACGAGCTTCTCCTGCTCATGTTTGATGGATTGCGTCATTAAATAATTACAATGTATGACTGTGTGTGTGTGTGTGTGTGTGTGTGTATCACCTGAACATGATGAATAATCTCAATAACTCCTCATCTAGGAGCTCAGCACTTCTTGTTTACAGTGAACACACCACTCGCTGGCATTTCAGCCAGAACTGGAACAGATAACTAAGATTCATTCGGTTTGAAAAGCCCTGATCGCTGTTCGGAGCATGATCGATTCACGTGAGGTTTGTTTCCATGACCTGCAGCATGCTGAATGTGGTGTCAGAGGCCTGGATGGGATCTCAGCATATGGTCTTCATTCTCCTGCCAGACTTCTACTTCATTAACAGAGAGAAAGAGTGGAGAGGAGGTGGAACATCCCAGAATTCATCTCTCCTGGTGGAATTTACAGGAGAGAGAGCGTAAGTTTATAAACCGGAGGTTGGAGTTGGTTTTTATGTTCCTTTCTTTACATGTAAGGCTCAGGCTTCCAGAAGTTTTAGACTTTGGTGTTTCCTGTGCCAGGAATGAGAGCGCACACACAGTGAGAGGAGCGTAGCGGCTGAAAAAGAGAAAGAAGGCGTTTGTTTACGAGGCAGAGGAAATGAGATTGGTGGCCAGTTGGAACAGGGTACTCACTTTTCTTCTCTTCTCCAGCTGTATGCACTGACAGATGGGCACTGAGGGAGAGAAGAGACGCCAGGATTAAAACTTGGTGGCTCCTTTCATATCCTGGAGGTCGAGATACGGCCTGTGGTGCGACTCCACAGGAGATCCAAGTGCTAATGTCATCAGAGACAGAGGGAGAGGAGAACGCTGAGCCGCAGCGAACGTCCCCGTTAGCGCCAGCGTCTCAATAACCTTAATGGAGGCTTCCTTAATTAATCAACTCGTACACAGAGATGTGATACCTGCAGCTCGTCCCAGCACCTCCTCCTCTTAATGCATCCTCACCATGTGGCCCATGACATTGGAGTAATGAGCTAATGTGCTTACAATGTCACTCCGACGCCGCGGGGACGTTATCTGCACTCGCTCATCGCCCAGGCTGATGTCCCTGATCCCCTTCAGCGAGTGTGTATCTGTACACGGGGCCGCAGTTTAACATTTATCTTTCATCACCGTGCATACAGACTCGTTTTTGTAGATCTTTCTCAGGAGCGTTTACACAAAAAATATCCAGTTAGAGAACACGCTTGCTCATTCACACTTCATTGTCGTTTATAAAGAAAATCAGAAACTTTGGTAAATTTGGTGAACATTTCATTTAGTTTAGTTTGGATTTGAAAACATTGACACACAATTTTAATAAAAAGATAATAAATGAGGCGCAGTGTGTGAAAGCAGCCCATTAAAACATTTACAAAAAAACAAAAACAAAACAAAACCCAAAACTTTGCCTGAAGTAAATATAAAAACAGATGGCAATTTCAAAGCAAGCTTCATCAATCTTTGTTAACACTTCTCCTCTGTTCCTCCCCCCAAACTACTCTTAAAATATGTGCAATTAAAGCCAATTAGCTCATTTGAATATCAAATTAATTAGCAAACACACTTACTGGAGTAAATCCTTTTTTTAATAAGTGAAAAGTTCTTCACTACGCTTGGATGGCGTGTTAATTTCCACTGATATCTATTCCCATGTCAGCACACATTAAAAGCTTTACTATACATATTTTAATGGGGAGGTGGTGTTTTCCAAGCAATTTTCTGCTAGACTTCATTTTTAATTTATTCATATTTAATTTATTGGTCTCTGTGTACTGGCTTGATGTAAAACTCATAAACAGGCCTCTTAAAAGATACAGGAAAAGCAGCACGGGGAAAAAAAATCCCAGACTTGATTTTAAAAACGCTTCGTCCCTCAGAACCGTCGTATGAGGTTGAAACCGAGATGCACGGCTGAACTCCAACGAAGGAGACCGTGTGATTCCTACAGTAAACCTTTTGATAATTCAGAGAGCGAGAGAGAGAGAGAGGAAAGGAAAGAATAAAAAATGTGGTCAACCTTGAATCACCAGAAATATTTCAATTTTGCGGGTGCTGACCATCAGCCCTGCTGACAGAATGCCATCCACAGAGGAATGCTCCTCTCCTCCTCCTCCTCCTGCATCCACTTTCCCCTCAATTCCTGCTCTCCTGCCCTTGATTCTGCCTCTTCCTTTACTTCAGCAATCATTTAATGCAATGCGACTCAAATGCTTGTCGCTTGTGTCCACTGAATGCTCCAAGAACAAACCAGTGCCACAGGAATCAGCCACATGGAAACCGTTTCTATTTATATTTCTTACAAGAATGCAAACCTCGTTTGCTGTTTGGTTTGTTTTCACTCTACACACAAAAGCTAAATGTCTTTCATTCACTGGTCAGAAACCAATTAAAATGTGTGAAGAAATCAGAAAAACCACCTGAGCACAGAGAACCCGGAGCCTGCACCCAGTAAACGATCAGATCATTATAGACATAACGAGTTTAAAACATTTTCTGTGTTTATTTCAAACTGGTATTTGCACTGGCTCATCATCTGACCATCACGGAATCATCATGGGGAATGTTCTGGAATTCCGGTCTGCGTAACGTCTCTGATTGTGAAATGCAGTTCAGCTCTTGAGTGGATAAGATCTGATTCAGGAAGCTCTGGGAAGCCTTTAATTCATTTATCATCCTTAGTCTATGGTCCCGGTGATAATTTTTAAAATAAATTCAATTTGATTTAAGCTACACAATTATTTTAACAATGGACAACGGACACAACGCAGGAGATCAGTGAAACAACCAACAGGAGTGGGGTGGAGATACTTCCTTCTCTGGAATGGAGTCTGCATTGCTTCCCTGTAGTTCTGTAGTCAAGACCGTCATCATCACGTCTGAGACCAGGAATATGTTTATATTTATATTTACGTTACTTGGCAGATGCCCTTATTTAAAAAAAAAGACCAAGTGATAGATAATTGAAGTATCCCATGAAGAAGAAGGTCTTTAGGTGTTATTTGAAGACGGTCAGTGACTCAGCAGTTCGGACATCTAGAGAAAGTTAATTTCAACCTCCAGACACCAGAACAGAGACAAGTCTGGATGTAGGACTTCCTTATACCCTGAGAGATGGTGGGACGAGTCGAGAAGCACTGGAGGACCGGAGTGAGCATGGTGCAGTGCAGGGTGTTGATCAGTGCTTTAACGTAGACCTGGTCTGGGTTCTGGCCCGTTGTCCATGTTTGAGTAAAACATCAGTGTTTTAAACCTGATGCAGCAACTCCAGGAAGCCAGTGGACGGAGCGCAATGATGGGAGGCCTGATGGTTGGACTGAGAGATCACCAGATCAAGCCAAGAGGGTCTTGAGAAGGTTGAGGCCAAGTCAAGATCAAGACCAAATGAAAGAGAAACCAGGTCAGTGTTGAGACTTAAATCTGTTTCAAGGCTTGGACTTTATTCACTGGTTGATGATTCAAGTGTTTTCTAGAACACAGAATTGCTTCTTGTCAAATTTTTGTGCATTTGAAAAGAAAACAAAAAGGCAACACAAACACCAAACACTCGAGACTGAGACAAGTCCAAGTCAACACTAAAAACATCTCAAGACTGGACTCGAGTCCCACACCTTCACCTATACAGTCCGGAAACTCATCAGAACAGACTTCAGGATGCACAGGAGGGACGAGACGGTGATGAGAACTGTACCATGCCATCATGAGACGAGGTAAAAACTGCTAAACTTCTGCACACGGATGGTGAACACAGAAGTGTGTCCTGGTCTCCGTCGAGTCTTGCACTTGTCACTGTCATCACGTGTGGGATTCTGGTTTGGTTGATTCAGTTTCAATTACACAGTGAGCCATTTTTTTATTTTTACAAGAGACCCCACATCCAACACCCCTGCTGAGAGAAGACAGACAGATGGACTGTGATACCCGGTGCTGTGCTCCTGAACACACTCATGATCTCCTGAGTGTCTTGAACTTTAACTCAAACACCACACAGAGGCAAAACAGGAACCACCGAGAACATGAACATTAAGCCACTCCTCCAGTCATATTGGGCCACGGAGCAGTGTGACAGAATCTGGGTGTAGATTTATTCCCTAATGAACAAATCCAGAGGCAGCAGAAGAACCTGGAGAGGAACCGGACTCCAAACAGAAGCTGCTCTCTTCTGGGTCACGATGGTTAGTGTGCTGTTTATTTCCAAACCAACACAACAGCTCAGGGGTAAATCTGTGTTTTGTTCAGTTCGCCATGACAAGAAAATGTAGATCTTTGTATGAAGCATTAACATCTCACTCCATAATTATTGGCACCTTTGATAAAGATTTCTTATGATCATACTGTCTGCTTACTCTTGCACTGAAAATATGAGCAAAATATAAATAATTAATTGAAATCAATTTATTCTAAGCAAACTGGAAAAAATGTTTTATCTGAAAATGTTTTTTTTTTTCAAAACCTGTCTTAAAACACATTAGAATTATTGGCACTCCTACAATTAGTTTGTGCACCCATTCACTGCATTTTTTCTTAACCTTTTTGTTTAAAAACTCACTTTACCAAGGGTGCCAATAATTCTGGAGCTGACTGTAAATCTAATTTTTTTGTAAGGAGAGAAATGTACATCATCCTGCCATCATCTACTTTTAAAAGGTTTGTATTTTGGAGAAAAATGTTCTTAGATGAGAGGAGTTAATTAAATTTAAACATTTTTTTTGTTTTGTTTTTCCTGAAAAGTAGCCAAATTTTTAGCTTGTCCGGCCGACAGGTGATGAGTTTATGCCATCATGTGTTGTCCGGCTTCTGGCGTCATCCACATTTCATGAAAATCGCTTCTTCTCCCTCAATTCTTCACCGATTTTTATTCTTTTTGGCAGGAAGGTAGTTCTGCCTGGGGTGCATATAGCTTCTATCCAAATTTTCTTCATTACAATTATTAATGAAATTATGGACTAATTAAGCCTTAATGAGCAGTTCAATAAAAATCTCTTCTTCTCGGTCAATTCTTCACCAATTTGGATTCTTTCTGGTAAATAGGTCGGTATTCCTAGGATGGATATCGCTTCTATCATGGCAGTCACTCATGACCGAGCACTAGAGTTCATGTCAGATCTGCCTCAGTTGTTACTGATTCAGGGGGTGACGATGTCTTATGTGGCTGCTCAAACCCAGAGCAGAACGGAAGAGTCGGGGACACTTTGTGCAAGGCAGGGTGGGTGGTGAGCGAGGAAGGAGAAGCCGCTCTTTCCATTGTTGTCTCTTGGCCTCTACCTCACAACATCATTGATTCTCCATGCGGTCTGTTCCCTGAATGATGGTGCGCCTCCACTCAGTGCGGTCCTCAGCGAGGGTCTCCCAGTTGGCATGGTCAATGTTGCAGCGAAGGAGAGTGGCCTTCAATTGGTCGTGAAATCGACGTTTGGGGGCTCCTCGGGATCTTGTGCCGGATTCAAGTTGTGAGAACAGGATCTGGCGGGGGAGTCGGGTTGTAGGCATTCTTCTGACGTGTACTGCCCAGCGGAGGCGATGTCATGCCATCGTGGACTCGATGCTGGGGAGATTGGCTCGGAGAAGGACAGATTCATTGGAGACGAGGTCTTGCCATTTGATCTTCAGGATCGCATGGAGTTTCTGCTGTTGGAAACGCTCCAGCTTTTTTATGTCACTCCTATACAGAACCCACACCTCAGAGCCATAAAGGACGATGGAGAGAATGATGGCTTGGAACACCATGATTTTTGTATGAAGACTCAGGTCATGGTTTAGGAAGACATGTTTAGACAGCCTTCCAAAAGCTGTATGTGCAGCACGAATCCTATTTTCAATGTCTTTCTGCACAGTGCAGTCATTGGAAAGATAGCCTCCCAGATAGGGGAAGGCTTCCACAGTCTCAAGGACTTCACCACAGAGTTGTACATTGCTGGTGTCTGGAGGGGGATGGCCTGGGGCTCCCTGCGCAAGGATCTTGGTCTTCCCAGTGTTGAAAGTGAGACCGAAGCTGGAGTAGCCACCATCAAAGGCATGGACAGTAGTCTGGAGGGTGGCGACTGTGTCCACAGGGGTAGCGTTGTCGTCAGTATACTGCAGCTCCCGAACTGTGACCAGGGTGGTGAGTATGTGGGCATGGAGGCGTCCTGTGTTGAAGAGGCCTCCATCCATTCGGCAGCGAAGTTGGATGCCAGAGGCCATGTCAGGAAGCTCGTGGATCATGGCCCCAAGGTAGAGGCAGAAGAGGGTGGGGGCCAGAACGCAGCCCTGCTTCAGACAAGTGGTGATGGAGAAGGGGTCTGAGATGGTGTTCTTGGCCACGATGCGACCAGTCATCCCGTCGTGAAGGGCCTGTACAAGGTCTGAAGTGGTCAGAACAGCCAAAGCGTCTCAAGGTTGCCCACATAGCTGGTCTTAGGACGCTATTGAAAGCCTTCTCCAGGTCCCAGAAGATGAAAAGGAGTGGTCGTCATTGCTCTCGGGACTTCTTCTGAAGCAGGCAGGCA
Source organism: Neoarius graeffei (assembly GCF_027579695.1). Lineage (NCBI taxonomy): Eukaryota > Metazoa > Chordata > Actinopteri > Siluriformes > Ariidae > Neoarius > Neoarius graeffei. The sequence continues at coordinate 1,818,858 of NC_083583.1, read as the reverse complement.
CAGAAGATCATGTCAGTGGTGCCATGAGATGGCCAGAAGCCGCACTGTGACTCTGGGAGGACTTCCTCAGTGGCGGTTAGGAGCCTGTCTAGCAGGACCCATGCAAAGATCTTTCCAGCAATGCTGAGGAGGGAGATGCTGCGGTAGTTTCCGCAGATCGATCGATCCCCCTTCTTGAAGATAGTGATGATGGTGGCTTCCTTCAGGTCCGCAGGTACAGCTTTCGTCTCCCACATGCGCAGGATCATCATGAAAAGCCTGGTCTCCACGGCTCAGCCCCCATGAGAGATAAGTTCCAACAAGATGTTGTCGGGACCTGGGGCCTTCCATGCTTTCATGTGCTTCAGCGCCTTCTGAAACTCGGTGTAGAAGGGAGGGAGTGACATCCAATGCCTGACTGGGTGTTGGGGTACCTAACGGAGCAAGTCATCAGCCGCGTTAGATGGACGATTCAGGAGCATCTGTAAATGTTCTTTCCACCTTTTAAGGATGGCTTGATCTTCTGTAAGGGTGGTTGTCCTGTCGGCAGTCCGGAGGGTGTTGGTACCTCCATGACGAGGACCAAAGATTTCCTTCGTTGCAGCGTAGAAGCGCCGGAGGTCTCTGCTGTCAGCGTAAGACTGGATCTCCTTTGCTTTGTCTTGCCACCAGAGGTTCTGCATCTCTTGGACCCTTTGCTGGCACTCCTGCTTTGCCTTTTGGAAGTGTCGCAAGCAGGCACGGGTAGGGTGATTTCTCCCATGCGAGGCAGGCAGATCTCTTCTAGTCGATCAGTTCTCGGATATTGGCATCATTTTGATTGAACCAGTCTTGATGGGGATGACTGCAGTAGCCAACTACGTCCTCTGCAGCCTTGCTGATGGTGCCATGGAGCACAGACCAGTCCGCTTCTATGGAGTCTGGCTGATGTGCCGATGGTGGGGTCTTACTAAGAAGCTCTGTGAGACAGTTGGAGTAGTCTTCCTGGACTCCAGGGATCTTCAGCTTCGCGACATTGAAGCGACATGCCCTCTTTGCTGGTCTGTTGTGGCAGGGAAGGTTACGCAGTCAGAGTCTGAGGCGAGACATGAGGAGCCGGTGGTCTGTCCAACAGTCATCTGCACCGGGCATGCTGCAGGTCACAAGGACATTGCTTCGGTCATGTAATTGGGTGAGGATGTAGTCAAGGAGGGTCCAGTGCTTTGACCACGGGTGTTTCCAGGTGATCTTGTGACGATTCGGAAGCCAGAAGAAGGTGTTAGTGATGGCCAGTTCATTTTCAGCACATAGGCCAAGGAGGAGAAGCCCGTTGGAGTTGCAGAATCCAAGGTCCTGCTTGCCCAGAATGCCCTCCCAGAGTCTGTGGTCACGACCGACTCTGGCATTGAAGTCTCCAAGCACAAGGAGCTTGTCTCTACTGGGGACGGCTTGGATGGTACTGTTCAGGGCAGCATAGAATGACTCCTTGACATCATCCTCAGAGTTAAGGGTTGGTGCGTAGATGGAGATCAGGGTCAGGTGGTTGCTGTCAGGGAGTGGCATGCGGAGGGTCATGAGATGCTAGTTTATGGCAGTTGGGACCAGGTTATAGCGATTCATGATTGATGTCTTGATCGCAAAACCAATGCCATGGATCCACTGCTCTTCAGCATCTTTCCCTTTCCAGAAATAAAGTATAGTTGGCTCCAACTTCGGAAAGACTTCCCTGACTGGCAAGTCTTGTTTCAGAGAGGGCAGCGATATCAATGTTAAAACGGTTGACCTCCCAACTCACAAGGGCAGTGCATCGGTGTGGTATTTCTATGTCATCGTTGTCTATGAGGGTCCTCACATTCCATGCTTCCACCTTGAAAGGGTTCAGTTTCGGTTTTCTTCTCAGGTTTTGACCATAGAAGCAGGTCCCCACTGGCCACGGTCTGCTAGTCAGGGGGGATTGTGGTGACCGATGTTTACCCCACCTTTTCTAGGGGTCTCTCCATTTGGAGTGGGCTGCAGTACTCCTAAATAGGCCAGCCCAGTCACACCTGTAGCTGCCAAACTACCATGTCACCACAACTTTGTGGATAGAACGACCTTCACACAAGCGCCGCCAGTGTGTGGCTCCAGACTAGAGACTTCCAGCCGACCAAGGCTGTCCCCGTCATCCAGGGTACCATCGCCACGGGACTTTTGAGGAGGGTAAGAAAGAAAGTTGAAGCTCGTTGGTTCTGGAATGAATAGCCTTCACGTGAATTTGTTTAAGGTGGATCACAGGTTGCATGCCTGAGACCCACACACTTTGGGCACCTGCCTTCTCCAGCAGCACCATGGAGATGGAGACGTGCTAGTTCTGGTTGGGGTGCTTGCAGCGGGCTGCCGGAAAACTTGATTACAGTCAAGGTCTGCCTTAAACCACGCCAGCCCGCCTGGCGCTGCTCTCATCCGCCAGTTACGAGGCAGCTGCCGTTGGAGTCTTCAAAGTTCGAAACCCTGGTAACCCAAGGGCCCGCTCGGTTTTGTGGCGCCAACCACACTTGCCAGTTACAGAGTGAGTAGTAACAGCCACCTGTGCACTTTTTATAGGTTTCAGGTTGGGGTACACTGATCCCACGCACGACCTCCCCACTCTGCCTGGATGCAGTTTAATGTCATACCCAGGACACATTGCTTCTATATATAGCTTGTATATAGCGTTTATAGCTTACAACATTTATTGCGCAAGGTGGCCCACTTTTAGATCGTTCCTTCTGGACTAGACGGGGCCGGAGTGAGCCACGCCATCATTGATGCTCTCATTATTATTATCATTATTATTATTATTCATTGATTTAAAATCATTTTCAGTGTCAAACAGGAGTAAACTCTGCTCTTGTCCATTCCTGTGGTTTACGTCTTGTTAAAGCTCTGGAGAAAGATTTATCACATTAAAACCACAGAAAAATAAGTCATTAACTGTTATCAAAGCGGGAAAGTTTTCCTGATAATTAGTTCTGAGATTAGAGCCTATTTAGCATCGAAGGTTATTTTATTAAACTTTCTTCCAAAACAAAAGAAATTAGTGGCACTGTTTGAATGTTGAGAGCATTTTCATGATTTATTTTTTTTAAAAATTCTTTTTAAATCACTTTAAGTGAATTAAATGTCATGATAATTGTAATGGGGTTATATTTAATGAACACGCTTTGTTCTAAATAGCCATGTGGGAACAGCAGCACATTTCCTCAGCTAATGACTGCAACTAAAACAACCATGCCAAAATAAACGTTAAAGAAGAAAGATAAAGAAGCTCCAGCGTTTCACATCTGAGCCTCGATCTTTTCGAGACGTGATTGATGAGCAGATGATTAACTTTATGGATCAAATCGGCTGAAGCTCCACATTTATGATCAAACTGCATGAGGAGCGTTCTTCAGGACTGAATTATACCCTTCTTTAAAACTCAAACCTGTTTTTCTCTGAAATAATCTTCTGTGATGTCATGTGATGACGGCAAGTAAATTATATTCTAACTCCTGTCTCACATGCTTTAGTGGAGCGTGTCGCTGTATGAGAACCAACCAAATCACACCGTCTGTACGTTTACCGTCAACGTTCTGGCACCAGAAGATTCTGGCACTTCAGCACATCAAACTTTCACTAAAACGCTCTGTACAGTGGTGCTTGAAAGTTTGTGAACCCTTTAGAATTTTCTATATTTCTGCATAAATATGACCTAAAACATCATCGTATTTTCACACAAGTCCTAAAAGTAGATAAAGAGAACCCAGTTAAACAAATGAGACAAAAATATTATTCTTGATCATTTATTTATTGAGGAAAATGATCCAATATTACATATCTGTGAGTGGCAAAAGTATGTGAACCTTTGCGTTCAGTATCTGGTGTGACCCCCTTGTGCAGCAATAACTGCAACTAAACATTTGTGGTAACTTGTGGTTGGTAGAAGAGAGCAACTGGACTTGCTTGAAAAGTCTTGAAGACGTTTCGCCTCTCATCCGAAAGGCATCCTCAGTTCTGTCTGTCTAATAGGGAGATAAGCAAGTCCAGTTGCTCTCTTCTACCAACCACAGATTACTATGTACCTGGACGACTGAGTATCTTCACAGATATGTTTCTATGCACTTTGGGATGAGTTCCCTTCGACTGATGCGGGAGTATGAGAGGACTTCCAGAAAACTGGCAGACATCTTAGCCAGAGAGGATCGTTCATTTTTGTCAACCTGGAACGACCATCACTGAACAGAGGTGGGTGTCTATGACATCGATCAGCCACCTACAATGCAGCCATCAGCATTCTGATTCGGATTCTATGATGATCCATGAGAGGATAAATACTTGATACTCCCTATTAGACAGACAGAACTGAGGATGCCTTTCGGACGAGAGGCGAAACGTCTTCAAGACTTTTCAAGCAAGTCCAGTTGCTCTCTTCTACCAACCACGGATTACTATGTACCTGGACGACTGAGTATCTTCACAGATTTGTGGTAACTGTTGATCAGTCCTGCACACCGGCTTGGAGGAATTTTAGCCCGTTCCTCCGTACAGAACAGCTTCAACTCTGGGATGTTGGTGGGTTTCCTCACATAAACTGCTCGCTTCAGGTCCTTCCACAACATTTCCATTGGATTAAGGTCAGGACTTTGACTTGGCCATTCCAAAACATTAACTTTTTTCTTCTTTAACCATTCTTTGGTAGAACGACTTGTGTGCTTAGGGTTGCTGTCTTGCTGCATGACTCACCTTCTCTTGAGATTCAGTTCATGGACAGATGTCCTGATATTTTCCTTTAGAATTTGCTGGTATAATTCAGAATTCATTGTTCCATCAATGATGGCAAGCTGTCCTGGCCCAGATGCAGCAAAACAGGCCCAAACCATGATACTACCACCACCATGTTTCACAGAAGGGATAAGGTTCTTATGCTGGAATGCAGTGCTTTCCTTTCTCCAAACATAACACTTCTCATTGAAACCAAAAAGTTCTATTTTGATCTCATTTGTCCACAAAACATTTTCCAATAGCCTTCTGGCTTGTCCACATGATCTTTAGCAAACTGCAGATGAGCAGCAATGTTCTTTTTGGAGAGCAGTGGCTTTCTCCTTGCAACCCTGCCATGCACACCATTGTTGTTCAGTGTTCTCCTGATGGTGGACTCATGAACATTGGCTAATGTTAATGTGAGAGAGGTCTTCAGTTGCTTAGAAGTGAAGTTACCCTGGGGTCCTTTGTGACCTCGCCGACTATTACACACCTTGCTCATGGAGTGATCTTTGTTGGTCGACCACTCCTGGGGAGGGTAATAATGGTCTTGAATTTCCTCCATTTGTACACAATCTGTCTGACTGTGGATTGGTGGAGTCCAAACTCTTTAGAGATGGTTTTGTAACCTTTTCCAGCCTGATAAGCATCAACAACGCTTTTTCTGAGGTCCTCAGAAATCTCCTTTGTTCGTGCCATGATACACTTCCACAAACATGTGTTGTGAAGATCAGACTTTGATAGATCCCTGTTCTTTAAATAAAACAGGGTGCCCACTCACACCTGATTATCATCCCATTGAATGAAAACACCTGACTCTAATTTCACCTTCAAATTAACTGCTAATCCTAGAGGTTCACATACTTTTGCCACTCACAGATATGTAATATTGGCTCATTTTCCTCAATAAATAAATGACCAAGTATAATATTTTTGTCTCATTTGTTTAACTGGGTTCTCTTTATCTACTTTTAGGACTTGTGTGAAAATATGATGTTTTAGGTCATATTTATGCAGAAATATAGAAAATTCTAAAGGGTTCACAAACTTTCAAGCACCACTGTATGTCACGTTCTGCACCAACGTACTGTGACCACGCCCATCTCGACCACCGCGCTGTTTGAATAAGATGGATCTGGAATGTATGCAAATAATTTGACTTTTTAAAACAAAACAAATTGAATGTTGAACACGTCATGTGCTTCTTAGACATGCCAAGCTCATAAAAGATCAGACTGATTGTATATTTTTGAGAAGCATCCTGGTGCTAAAAACCCCAAATGTGTGCTTGTGTTATTAAACTCCTGTCGCTTCACTTCAAACTGTACAATCCGCTGAATGTCATGAAAAGGACGCAAACAATCTGTGAAGAGATTTGGCGTGCGAGTTCCTAGAGATCGCTCTCAGAATTCCTCTTTGGATGAGATGAAGATGAGTCACTTGTTCATTTTTCTCCTTTGTTGTTGAAACCGAGGCTGTAGACATGGCTGTACACCACTCTGTTCCTGCTGAGATCGAACTCTCTCTCTCTCCTCCTGTTTCTCCACATTATTGCCCATTACTGCTCACCCGGCCCTGTGTGGGGTGACAGTGTCTGGCTGATGGAGAGACGACAGGAAAGACCTGGCTGCAATAACACATTATTAGCTTTTCTACAGCTCCCCTGGGCTGGATTTAGGCTGGATCTCCTCTGGCTCTCGGAGGGCAGCGCTCCGTCACAACACACCGCCACCGTCCAGTCCACCACTCCGGTGTTTATTTACACAGAGTCTTATCTGACTTTTCACACTCAGAAGCCAAGCTCAATTAGCAGGAGAGGAGATCGGAATAGTGCTGAATCCATCACTTATTCCCCGTTTCAGTCCTGTTCAGAACACGTCCTCACCTTGGTGACTTTCCTTCAGGACTCCGAAGAGAATAAAGGCCACATGCAGTACAGGAGGAGGAGTGGATTTCTCTTGGCAGTGAACATAAACACACCTGAAACACTTCGTGTGATTTTGTACATGCATGATGTTCACAGTTGCATCAGTAACGTGTTCAAGAGATCAAATACTTTTGAACAAGTTTGTAGTTGAGAAGCAAAACAAGACAAAGCTAGCATGAGCGAGCTAATTAGCAAACTTTTAAAATTTACTATTTAAAAGTTAACTTTAAAATTTATGGATGTGGTGAAGGAGGACAGGAGGACGGTTGGTGCAACAGAAAAAGATACAGAGCACAGGAGGAGATGGAGGGACATTATCTGCTGTGGAGACTCTGAACAGGAACAGCTGAAAAACTTGACTTTTTATTTAAAGTTGATTTCTTTTTTTAACAGTGAGGTTTTTAAGTTGACTTTTTATTTGTAAAGCCCCATCTATCCATTATCCATAAGCACTTATCCTGTGCAGGGTTGTGGACGAGTCGCCAGGTCATCACAGGGCTGACACATAGACACAGACAACCATTCACACTCACATTCACACCTACGCTCAATTTAGAGTCACCAGTTAACCTAACCTGCATGTCTTTGGACTGTGGGGGAAACCGGAGCACCCGGAGGAAACCCACGCGGACACGGGGAGAACATGCAAACTCCGCACAGAAAGGCCCTCGCTGGCCATGGGGCTCGAACCCGGACCTTCTTGCTGTGAGGCGACAGTGCTAACCACTACACCACCGTGCCGCCCACTATTTGTAAAGTTGACTCCATTAAAGTTGGCCTTTTTAATTCAGCTTATTTTTTCATTTAAAGGTGACTAAAGATGAAATTTCTCTTTTCTTAAGCTGACTTCTTATTTAAAGTTCATTTGTGTGTGTTTTTTTTTTTTTTTGAAGTCAAATCTTTATTTTTAGGTGCTGTGAACTTCAAAGCCGCTGTACTGAACAGCTTTATCTGAATCTTTTTTTTTTTATTTAGAAGTGAAATTGAGTCCGATTGTACCGGTTCCTCTGAACTCTACATTATGACCCGGTTCCTCAAACCTCTCAGGCTTTGTACAACACACTTCATCTGAGCTGACGGAGTAAAGGACCAGCCTTTAAGACCCCATGCAGTCCGTCTGCTGCAGTGACAGTGACAGGAAGCTCCATCTCAGGACATGACACTTTGCTTACATTCACATTATCTTTGTTCAAAAGTTTTCTTTTTTTAATCTAAAATGCTCACATGCTTCTCATCATTGAATAAATGAACTTTGTAAGGAATCGATGGTATTGATGATTCACGGATCACACAAGTCAACAAGACTGACATCATAAAAATGAATTCATTGCACTGGGAAAGTCGACATCAGAATATAATCATCACGGGGGAAAGTGAATTAAAGCGAATCAATAAGACAATTACGGCGATTGACTCCACAGACAGAAACACACTCAGGAAAAATGAGAAATCGTGTGAAATGAAGTGCTTCTGTATAATATGGAAGGACATGGCACATATTTCTGTGTTCAGTGATCTAAAGGCTTATAATTGAGGTTTCAGACAAACTGGTTCACTACAGCTTCACCTTTCAGACTCGTACCCAAGAAACCTTGGAATAAATTTCTTTCTTTGGAACTGAATTATATCTGGAAAAGCTTTTCTTTAAAAAATATCTTGACTGATATTTACAACCAGAATTCTCTCTCTAATAAGCCTCTGTAGCTAGCAGTGTTAGTTAGCATTAACAGTTAACTATGTTCATATCTGCCTTAAATGGTGCAGCTGTTAAGGGATGCATCTTTAATGTCCTTATAATGTAGTATACAGTTGAGGTCAGAAGTTTACATACACTCATCATGGACATGTCGTGGCGAGATCGGGCTCTCGGGGATTTCTCTAAACTGTCCTTTTTCTTTGGCAGACTGATTTTATAACACACATCTTGATTAGAAAGAAAAAAACAAGAATTTGGTGCACAAGTAATTTTTGTGAAATCAACACAGGGTCAAAAATATACATACAGAACCTTTGATGATTATTGGCCCCCTCGTAAAGATCAGTTAAAGAGCTAGAAAAAAAATCCACCTTTTTGTGAAGTCACTTCATCTCACACTGAAAAAATGAGAAAAAGCCAGCCTTTAATTGAATTAAATTTATTCAGAGAAAAACAAATCCCTCAATAATAAATAAATAATTTGCAACAAAAACACATGTGCCACTATTATTGACCCCCCCCCCCCCCCCCCCCCGAAATGATGGTGAACACAATGTACCTGAAGCATGTTTCCATTTAAATTGGACATGTTTGAGTTGATTGGAGTGTATAGGAACTTTCAAGCTGTAATCCATGACTTCCTGATTAACTGGGGAACAAATATGAGGTGACACAGAGGCCAAATTCCCTCAACATCAACATGGGAAAGGTAAGAGACACACAAACCACATGAGGGAGAAGTGTTGACCAACACAAGTCAGGGAATGGGGATAAAAACATCTACTTGCCTGAAAATGTCCATTTCTACTGTTAGTGCAAAAAAAATGGACACCAACTGGAACTGTTCCACACTCACCTGGAAGAGGAGTTGAGTTTATTTTACCCCACGTGCAGTGAGGAGGGTAAGAGAAGCAAAAAAAAAAAATCCCCAAGGGTCACTGTTGGTGAATGACAAGAAAAAGTAAAATCTTGGGATTTCCAAGTCTCCAAAACCCCCATCAGACTCCACCTCCATACCAACAGATTATTTGGAAGGTTCCAGAAAAAAGCCTTTTCTGTCAGTTAACCCCAAATGTAAGCACCTGAAGTTTGTGAAACACTATGACAACTTTGACTGGAACCGTGTTCTCTGGTCTGATGGAACAAAAATGGAGCTTTTGGTAATAAACACTCGTGGTGGGTTTGGAGTAAAAAGAAGGATGGCTATAATGAAAAGAACCCGATCCCAACTGTAAAATATGGTGGGGGTTCTGTGATGTTTTGGGGCTGTTTTCCCTCCAAAGGCCCTGAAACCTTGTTAGGGTCCATGGTATCGTGGACTCCATAAAACACCAGGACATTTTAAATCAGAATCTGGCTCCTCTGACAGGAAGCTAAAACCGGGTTGTTGTTGGATTTTCCAGCAGAACAATGATCCGAAGCATCTGTCCAAGTCAACACTAAAACAGTTCACTGAGCACAGAATTGAGCTTCTGCCCTGAACATCTCAGTTCCCTGAGCTGAACCCCACTGAAAACCTGTGGGTGGAGCTGAAGAGGAGAGAGAGCACAAGAGAGGGTTGAGGACTCTGGATGATCTGGAGAGATTGTGGAAAGAGGAATGGGCTCAATGCCCCGCTCTGGATCTCTAACCTTTTAAACTGTTACAGGAGAGACTCAGTGCTGTTTTACTGGTAAAGAAGGTTGGACAGAGTGTTGAAAATAATTATTTCTTGATGAGGGATTTGTACACTCTAAATGGAATAACATTCTGCAACTTCCTTTTAACAGCATTATGGAAGAGTTCAAGGTCTCTTGTACTGGAGAGGTTATACAATACAGAGACTCTAATGACCCCAAAGTCTCAGCAGCTGGCACTGAAGTTCACACAGGCAGGAAATGGAGTGCTGGAGATGACAGAAGCAGATACAAGGCTGAGGCACAAAGCGGTGGTGGTGGTGGGGTGGACAGCTTTTTGATACCCAAGTACGATAAGGTCCAGGGCAAGGAGAGGTGACTTCTGGTCCAGAGAGAAGTGAAGGCAGCTATGGACGATGTAAGAACAAGCAGAATGGTAGTTATGAGGAAGCAGGGGGCAGGGATGAGATGGGAGAGTGCGATGGAATGAAGGCTCACTTAGTCTGACAACTGGCAAGCAGAGCCCCGGTGCATAAAATTCCTAATCCAAGTTGTGTATGACATCTTACCCAGCCCAGAAAACCTCCACCTATGGGGCACGACTGATGTACCTTCTTGCCCTCTCTGCTCTGGGAGAGGGACAATCGAACATATACAACCCCGATTCCAAAAAAGTTGGGACAAAGTACAAAATTGTAAATAAAAACGGAATGCAATAATTTACAAATCTCAAAAACTGATATTGTATTCACAATAGAACATAGACAACATAGCAAATGTCGAAAGTGAGACATTTTGAAATTTCATGCCAAATATTGGCTCATTTGAAATTTCATGACAGCAACACATCTCAAAAAAGTTGGGACAGGGGCAATAAGAGGCTGGAAAAGTTAAAGGGACAAAAAAGGAACAGCTGGAGGACCAAATTGCAACTCATTAGGTCAATTGGCAATAGGTCATTAACATGACTGGGTATAAAAAGAGCATCTTGGAGTGACAGTGGCTCTCAGAAGTAAAGATGGGAAGAGGATCACCAATCCCCCTAATTCTGCACCGACAAATAGTGGAGCAATATCAGAAAGGAGTTCGACAGTGTAAAATTGCAAAGAGTTTGAACATATCATCATCTACAGTGCATAATATCATCAAAAGATTCAGAGAATCTGGAAGAATCTCTGTGCGTAAGGGTCAAGGCCGGAAAACCACACTGGGTGCCCATGATCTTCGGGCCCTTAGATGGCACTGCATCACATACAGGCATGCTTCTGTATTGGAAATCACAAAATGGGCTCAGGAATATTTCCAGAGAACATTATCTGTGAACACAATTCACCGTGCCATCCGCCGTTGCCAGCTAAAACTCTATAGTTCAAAGAAGAAGCCGTATCTAAACACGATCCAGAAGCGCAGACGTCTTCTCTGGGCCAAGGCTCATTTAAAGAGTGTCTCTTCAGCAATAACAAACAGCAGGCCCAACTACCCTCCCAGGAAGCAGATGACCTTCATTAAGGCAGGAGAACAGCCCAAACCACAAACAGCAGCTTCGGCGGGTCTACTTTCCACTGCACAGCATGTATGGCAGATATTGGTAGACTGAGGCAAGCAGCTGACATTTCAGGCACACATCATAGTAACATCTGTGACCATTACATTACATTACATTACATTACAGGCATTTAGTAGATGCTCTTATGCAGAGCAATATACAAAAGACCCAGGCCCTGTCCACACGGCAACAGATTCAGGTGACTCCGATACAATTGCTTATCGTTTAGGCCTGGCGTCCACACGGCACCGGCGTTTTGGGTGCCCAAAACGCAATCTTTTTGAGAACGGGTTCTAGAGTGGAAAGATCTGGCAACGTTGCCGTTGTGAAGTCGTCTGGATGAGTAGAACGGATTTGTTTACGATGACGTCACAACCACATGACTGTGAGTGCTTCACGCTGGGTAGAAGTGTAACGAATATCACCAGGAAAAAGCCTTACAGAGCACTAGTGAGAGTGAAACACGAGCTTGGATATTATTATTATTATTATGTTCAGTGTTAGTTCACAGTAGTAATGCAAGAAGCAGAATAGTGACAGTAATAGTGAAGCAAAAACATGCAATTGTACAAACACTGCAGCTCTACAGCAAAATATTCATTTATGAAATGGTCTGATTCTTAACACCAGTAGTGCCAATGATCTTCTCATTGCGATGCGATGCGAGTTGTCAACAAATCCTATAACTTGGTTCATGAAACGCGCTTACAAAATATTTTCACTGTGAATATTTATTGTGTAATGGTGCAAAGTGAGAGAGAGAGAGAGAGTTAGGGCAGAGTCAATCCTGCCAGCAAAAATAGGGAAAAAAAAGGAGCGATCTCACCTCTTCAGATGTTGATTTAAGTCCGACAATACATTCCTCAAAAAGGGCGTAGAGGAGCAAATTAATCCAATTTATTCCGGACCATTAAAGACGTCGCCTTCCGCGTAGAATCATACGTCATCCTCGCCACCATATTGGATAGGTCAAAGCGGAGAATAAAGATTCATGTGCTGCCTTTAACTGTACCAACAGGTTTACCGTCCAAACGAGATCACATGGGATTACCTTTTACAGGTGAGAAACAACAAATTAATCCATCAACGTGTAGTATTCAATTTATTCCGGACCATTAAAGACGCCGCCTTCCGCGTAGAATCATACGTCATCCTCGCCGCCATATTGGAGAGGCCAAAGCGGAGAATAAAGATTAGCTGCGTTCAACTGTACCAACAGGTTTGCCGTCCAAACGAGATCACATGGGATTACCTTTCACAGGTGAGACTGGAAAAATACTTTCATTGTATTTGGTCATTATAATGTAATTTTACAAACAGATTTTCCTGACTTTGTGGCTAATATGAAGTCTCGCGCATTATGCGCATGCGTCCTTACTTCTTCTGGTGTCTCCGAAGGGACCGTCTTACAGCGCCCCTAGAGGTGTGGCATGTGTATTGCATCGTTTTCAGCAAGCGTTGCGTTGCCATATGGACCTGATATTTTACTGATCGTTGCCCATTTGGACGCGATATATTTTTAAATAACATCTCGTTGCCGTTGTCGTGTGGATGTAGCCCCAGAGTAGCCTGGGGAGCAGTTGGGGTTAGGTACCTTGCTCAAGGGCACTTCAGCCATTCCTGCTGGTCCAGGGAATCAAACCAGTGACCTTTTGGTCCCAAAGGTGAAATCAGCTAAGAGGAGCTATGCTGAAAGGATCAAAAACAGCCTTTCAGCCAACGATCCGGCATCGGTGTGGACAGGCCTGAAGAAATCACTAACTACAGGAGCCCATCCCCCTACACTGCAATGAACCATCAACTGGCTGACGAGTTGAATATGTTCTACTCCAGATTCGGCAAATTCACACCTCTCGCCCCCTCAGACATTAAAGACCCATTCACACCCCATGCTATTCTGCCTCCTCTTGCCTCTGACCCCACACCAGCACTCAAGATCTGTGAAGAGGATGTTTGTCAGCTTTTTCGCAGACAGAAGATCAGGAAGGCACCTGGCCCAGATGGTGTGTCACCCTCCTGTCTGAAGGTCTGTGCTGATCAGCTGGCTCCCATCTTCACCCAGATCTTCAATAGATCCCTGGAGCTATGTGAAGTCCCCTCATGCTTCAAATGCTCCACAATAATCCCGGTTCCCAAGAAAACCACCATCACAGGACTGAATGACTACAGGCCTGTAGCTCTCATATCTGTAGTCATGAAGTCCTTTGAGAGACTGGTGTTGTCACACCTGAAGGACATCACAGACACCCTGCTGGACCCCCTGCAGTTTGCCTACCGGGCAAACAGGTCAGCGGATGATGCAATCAATATGGGACTGCACGACATCCTGCAACACCTTGACTCTGCAGGGACGTACGCCAGGATTCCGTTCGTAGACTTCAGTTCGGCATTCAACACAATTGTTCCAGACATCCTCCACACCAAGCTCACCCAGTTCACTGTGCCCTCCTCCACCTGTCAGTGGATTACAAACTTCCTGACTGACAGGAAGCAGCAGGTGAGGATGGAGAGCATCATATCCAGTACTCGGACTGTCAGCACTGGCGCCCCCCAAGGGTGTGTGCTCTCCCCACTGCTCTCCTCCCTTTATACCAACGACTGCACCTCAAGAGACCCGTCTGTTAAACTCCTGAAATTTGCAGATGATACAACGGTCATCGGCCTCATCCGGGACGGTGACGAGTCTGCATGCAGACGGGAGGTTGAACGGCTGGTCTGGTGGTGCAGTCAGAACAATCTGGAGCTGAACACGCTCAAAACTGTGGAGATGACAGTGGACTTTAGGAGGAGCCCCCCCCCCACTCTGCTGCCCATCACCAACAACATTGTGACTGCCGTTGAAAGCTTCAGGTTTCTGGGTTCCACAATCTCTCAGGACTTGAAGTGGGAGACAAACACAGTCACTATCATCAAAAAGGCTCAGCAGAGGTTGTACTTTCTGTGCCAGCTCAGGAAGCTCAACCTGCCTAAGGAGCTGCTGACACAATTCTACTCTGCCATCATTCAGTCTGTTCTTTGCTCTTCCATCACTGTTTGGTTTGGATCAGTCACCAAACAGGAGAAGAACAGACTGCAACGGACAATAAGGTCTGCAGAGAAAATTATTGGTGTCAACCTGCCCTCCATCCAAGATTTATACTTGTCCAGAGTCAGGAAACAGGCAGGTAACATCTCTGCGGACCCATCACACCCTGGTCACAATCTGTTTAATCTTCTCCCCTCAGGGAGGCGATATAGATCACTGTATGCAAAAACAACCAGACAAAAGAACAGTTTCTTCCCTCAGGCTGTCTCTGTGATGAACAGCTAAAATCCAGATTCATATATCAGTAATATCACTTGCAAAATATCTGCACACTCATACCGTCATTCTGTGCTCACTGTTACTTATATTTATACTTATTTAAATTTACTATTCATCTTTGCACTATGCACCAAAAGGGAAATCCTTTCTGTGATGAACAGCTAAAATCCAGATTCATATATCAGTAATATCACTTGTAAAATATCTGAAGACTTATACCGTCATTCTGTGCACACTGTATACTTTATATTTATTTAACTATTCCATACTTGACTTACCTGGATTACTTTGCACTATGCACCTATTTTGTTGTTGTTGTTTGCTTGTTTGTTTGTTTTGTGTATACGCTTTTTTATCTGTTTTGTACTATGAGAGCTAAGTGAACCGGAGTCAAATTCCTCGTGTGTGTCCACATACCTGGCAATAAAAGTGTTTCTGTTTCTGAAAAAGCTGCTTCTTTAACCATCAGGTCATGGCTTCCCCCAGATATTGACCAGATATTGTCATTTTGTCAGAGGCTTCAAAACAGCTAGCCCTGATAGAGCTGACAGTGTCCTGGGAAGAACACAGAGGGGGCATTTGAGAGGAACCCTGCCAAGTATCAGGGACTTCTGGGGGAGTTCTGAAAACAGGGTTTGTGAGCACACTGCCACCCAGTGGAAGTAGGCTGCAGAGGCTTTGCTGGCCACTCCTCTTTATAGAATCTACACCCTGCTGGGCATGAGTGGGCCATTGAGGAGGATGGCCATCAAGACTGCAATGGAGTCAGCAGAGAAAACCTCTAGGTGGCTGTGGATTAATTGATTAAGAGGGGAAATCTGTGGGCTAATGCTGTTGGGACATAAGTCGAGGCTTGATCAACCCTGACTGGATCACCTGGCTAAGGGTGTATGGAGAGACCCAAAACACCCAAAGAGCCCAGGAAACATCACTGATGATGCTTCCCAGCGCTTCTGTAGGATGTATCTTTTACCTGTACAAAATTCATGAATAAATTTATTCCACTTGAAGGATGGACTTATTTTTTCAGTGTGAGATGAAGCTACTTCACCAAAAGGTGGATTTTTTCTAATCCTTTTTACTAACCTTTACAAGGGGTGCCAATAATTGTAGAGGACTCTGTACACCAACTTAGATGATTAATTAAATGGTACTGAAAGTTCCAAAAATGTCTTGACTTTTAATGTCTTTTAGCCACAGCTGGTAAGTTATCTGTGTCAACATAAAAAGGGTTTGTTTGACACTCATTGGATTGACCAAAACACAGTACAATGGGAAAGTCCAAGGAGCTCAGTGCAGCTCTGAGTGTACAGTGGTGCTTGAAAGTTTGTGAACCCATTAGAATTTTCTATATTTCTGCATAAATATGACCTAAAACATCATCAGATTTTCACACGAGTCCTAAAAGTAGATAAAGAGAACCCAGTTAAACAAATGAGACAAAATTATTATACTTGGTCATTTATTTATTGAGGAAAATGATCCAATATTACATACCTGTGAGTGGCAAAAGTATGTGAACCTCTAGGATTAGCAGTTAATTTGAAGGTGAAATTAGAGTCAGGTGTTTTCATTCAATGTGATGACAATCGGGTGTGAGTGGGCACCTTGTTTTATTTAAAGAACAGGGATCTATCAAAGTCTGATCTTCACAACACATGTTTGTGGAAGTGTATCATGGCATAAACAAAGGAGATTTCTGAGGACCTCAGAAAAAGCGTTGTTGATGCTCATCAGGCTGGAAAAGGTGACAAAACCATCTCTAAAGAGTTTGGACTCCACCAATCCACAGTCAGACAGATTGTGTACAAATGGAGGAAATTCAAGACCATTGTTACCCTCCCGGGTGGCACAATGGTGTAGTGGTTAGTGCTGTTACCTCACAGCAAGAAGGTCCGGGTTCAAGCCCCGTGGCCGGCGAGGGTCTTTCTGTGTGGAGTTTGCATGTTGTCTGCGTGGGTTTCCTCTGGGTGCTCCGGTTTCCTCCATGGTCCAAAGACATGCAGGTTAGGTTAACTGGTGACTCTAAATTGACTGTAGGTGTGAATGGTTGTCTGTGTCTATGTGTCAGCCCTGTGATGACCTGGCTACTTGTCCAGGGTGTACCCCACCTTTCACCCGTAGTCAGCTGGGATAGGCTCCAGCTTGCCTGCGACCCTGTAGAACAGGATAAAGCGGCTAGAGAAGATGAGATGAGATTTTACCCTCCCCAGGAGTGGTCCACCAACAAAGATTACTCCAAGAGCAAGGCGTGTAGTCAGCGAGGTCACAAAGGACCCCAGGGTAACTTCTAAGCAACTGAAGGCCTCTCTCACATTGGCTAATGTTCATGAGTCCACCATCAGGAGAACACTGAACAACAATGGTGTGCATGGCAGGGTTGCAAGGAGAAAGCCACTGCTCTCCAAAAAGAACATTGCTGCTTGTCTGCAGTTTGCTAAAGATCACGTGGACAAGCCAGAAGGCTATTGGAAAAATGTTTTGTCGACAGATGAGGCCAAAATAGAACTTTTTGATTTAAATGAGAAGCGTTAAGTTTGGAGAAAGGAAAATGCTGCATTCCAGCATAAGAACCTTATCCCATCTGTGAAACATGGTGGTGGTAGTATCATGGTTTGGGCCTGTTTTGCTGCATCTGGGCCAGAACGGCTTTCCATCATTGATGGAACAATGTATTCTGAATTATATCAGCAAATTCTAAAGGAAAATGTCAGGACATCTGTCCATGAACTGAATCTCAAGAGAAGGTGGGTCATGCAGCAAGACAACGACCCTAAGCACACAAGTTGTTCTACCAAAGAATGGTTAAAGAAGAATAAAGTGAATGTTTTGGAATGGCCAGGTCAAAGTCCTGACCTTAATCCAATGGAAATGTTGTGGAAGGACCTGAAGCGAGCAGTTCATGTGAGGAAACCCACCAACATCCCAGAGTTGAAGCTGTTCTGTGCGGAGGAACGGGCTAAAATTCCTCCAAGCCGGTGTGCAGGACTGATCAACAGTTACCGGAAATGTTTAGTTGCAGTTATTGCTGCACAAGGGGGTCACACCAGATACTGAAAGCAAAGGTTCACATACTTTTGACACTCACAGATATGTAATATTGGATCATTTTCCTCAATAAATAAATGACCAAGTATAATATTTTTGTCTCATTTGTTTAACTGGGTTCTCTTTATCTACTTTTAGGACTTGTGTGAAAATCTGATGATGTTTTAGGTCATATTTATGCAGAAATATGGAAAATTCTGAAGGGTTCACAAACTTTCAAGCACCACTGTATATTTACTCACTTGGGAATGTCTCCTGGAGCCATTTCTAAACAACTGAAAATTCCAAGGTCATCAGTTCAAACAACTGTACAAGTTATTGAAGAGTGTAGACACTTTGTCAAGCCACTTTCCTGGGAGAAGATCCAAACTGTCCCATTCAGTGGAGAAGAAATTGGTTGGCTGGTCAGGAACAACCCAGGAACCACCAAGGCACAGGCCTGCCATGAACTGGAAGCTGCTGGAAGACCAGTATTACTGTCTACAGTCAAGAGAGTTTTACATCATCATGGACTGAGAGGCTGCAGCTCAAGAAAGAAACCCCTGCTCCAAAATCCACACCTTCAAGCTCAACTAAGGTTTCCAGCTGACCACATGGACAAAGAAAAAGCCTTCTGGAGGAAAGTTTTATGGTCAGATGAGACAAAGATTGAGTTGTTTGGCCACAATGACCAGAGATATGTTTGGAGGAGTAAAGTTGAGGCATTCAACCCCAAGAACACTGTCACAACTGTTAAGCATGGTGGTGGTAACATCAAGCTCTGGGGCTGTTTTGCTGCCACTGGAACTGATGCATGGAATTGTTGTTATTTTGTTCTATTAAAGATGTGTGTTGTAATCATTCTGCCACAGAGAAAGAACAGTTCAAAGAAATCACTGAAAACCCGATATCACCATAACGTTCATTTCCATGATGAGTGTTTGTAAACTTCTGACCTCAACTGTATTTCTATATTATAATTAATATAATTTTTGAGAAACCTCATAGCACTGACTTTTGTGGTGTGTGTGTGTGTGTGTGTGTGTGTGTGTGTGTGTGAAGGCGGGGTGAAGAATTACTGCAAAGCATGGTGATATATGAGCCTGTGCCTCTTGTCTGTACTCTGGACTTAAACATATTGGAAAAGGATTGTGGGCCGGAGTACAATATATCTGTGAAAGCTGAGGAGACAATGGCATTTGATTGTGTCCTTTGGTGAACTCGGAGTTATTGACTGGACGGCTGGAGGTTTTCATTCAGTATTGGGAAGTGGTGTAAGATTAGAAGCAGACTTTCTGACAGTGTGATTATACCTCATTACTACTGCGGTGTGTTTTATACGCATCTTTAATATCTAGAGGATTTTACACAGGGTCACGAAGATATGAAGTTTATCTTCGAGTGGTGAATGTATATATCATGAGTGAAAATATTTTCAACATGAGAAGATAAACTTCACATCTTCACCCCACCATGTAACATTCTTTATATTATATGGACACATCCACAAAAAAAAAGCAAGTGAATCAAAAGAATTTTAATTTTGAACCGGTTCACCATTTTGACAACGCGCATCTAGTCAGCAATAAAACACTGGGAGTGACATCATCAGAGTGAAATATCAGGAATTATTATACGTAGAGGACACTCTTTCCATGGAAGAAAATTGGAAAATTTCATTCATTTGGTTTGATAGCATGCAATATTGTTAGCATATCACTTATCCTACGTGTATTATGTCACTCTACCAAATGGAGAATAAGTGTTGAATATGGTTTGTGATATTGCATGGTTGTCAGGGCAACACAACGTCACACGTCAGAGACGTAAAACTTCCGTGTTAGCGAGCGACTGTGACAATTTGTAAAGCAAACATAGTTTGCTTTGTTAAATACGGAAGATTTTGAGAGAATTTTGAAAGAGAAAGATGCGTTGAACACCCGAAAGGAATGTGTATGGATAATAATATTGTCTGGCTTTTTTTCGTGGTCTATCAGATATAGTCCATTCAGCTACACATCTTTGACTCGTTTGATATCATGCTCGCTGAATGGAATATATCTGATGGACCACGAAAAAAAGCCAGACAATATTATTTAAATATGTCCCTCAGGTCTGTGATGTATTTCGTATGAAAAATGTGAGTTTTTCAACATGAGAAGATAAACTTCATATCTTCAAGCCAACGTGTGATTTTCTTTTTATTATATCGACACATTCACAAAGTCCCCAAATTTATCAAAACAATTCATTGATTTCCTCACGAGTGACAGATAGAGATTTATGTCACGGTTTTGGTTCTCCATGTCCCGGATGGAGCTCGGATGAAAAATACCAGTGGTGTATTTCACACTAAAACACTCGTGTGTGTGTGTGTGTGTGTGTGTGTGTAATACAAGCTGATTATGTTCTTATTGAGAAATAACGCATGTGTGTGTGTGTGTGTGTGTGTGTGTGTGTGTGTGTGTGTGTGTGTTACAGTAAAAATACTGACAGGGTGGTGTGATGAAGTGGAGTTACTGTCTTCACCCCAAAGTTGATTATTTTCCTATAACAGCATGTCCCTGGATATTTTATTCCTCTTATACTGCAGCAATTTATCACTGATTACAATTTTACACAAATTTACCCTTGTGAATGAGCTGTTACTATAGAAATGATAATGTATTTAAAAACCGCATTAATTATAAATAAATGTGATTTTCTGTAGAGAATAAACTACTGTCAGAGAACATTAATCAACATCAACAGAATTCAACAGAACATGACACAGATGCCTGATTATATAAAGGTCTCAGTATTATAAGGTTCTTTAAGACCACAAGCTTTTAAAAAAAAAGGGTGTGTCCAGCAAGTCTTCCCCACATCCTTTAATACAGATACAGACTGTGTGGAGTGAACTCAGACAGACAGGGAGGTCCTGAGCTCAGCCTCGGAGTGAGGTTTCCTCACGTGTGGTGTGGTTGGACAAGGCTACGCTCTGGAAACGTTCTCCTGAACCGCTGCCTCACTGCTAACCACAGGATTTTAAGATTCCCATTAAACCAAGGGAGGAACGCCACGCTTCTGCTTCTAACCAGCCTTAAAGAACGCCTGGCATTGACGCATGTGGGTCAGCGCATAAAGAGAATTCCTGAAAATTAAAATCTCTGCTCTGGGAAAGATGAAGATTACCTTAAACAAGGTTACTGAAGAACTGCTGCTGTAATCATAAAGACTGTCCTGTTGCTCTATATTCTATATAAATAAATATAAATAAGCTCTATAGAAGTAACACTGAATTCCTTGATATTAGTATTTGCATCATGCCTGAGACTTAAAGATACACATCTGTATTTATCAAAGAACCACATATCATGAACTGTTTGGAAATATCCCCTTCATTTCCACATGCGATTTTTTTTGGGTTTGCTATGCTGAACTCTCCCCAAAGTTTTTATGTGTTTGAGCTGCTATAAGACCCTGTAATTTGCACTGAAGCAAAACAGAAAGAAAGGAGTAAATGAACGCTTGTGAGGGAGTGTGAACAGCCTTCAATCGAGGCAGCTTTCTCCTTACAAGCAAACAGCAAACCGCAGATAACTTCAGATTATTACTCTACACGAAATACTGTAGAGACCACCCACACAAATGTACTCCGAATCCACTTCCTGTTTTACTGCAACTTTCACTTCACCTGTTCTTTAGAGCTTGGCAGATTTTTCTTGAGTAGAAACGTCTGAACCAGGATTTAACAACAGCATCTCCACCATCACCTTTAAACACAAACAGTCACAGGGATAGAAAATACGGACTGAAGAAGCAATGTTTCCCTTGCTATAATCTGATGAGATCACATAAGAAACCTGAACTCAAATCCAAACAAAACCCCCAAAATAAACTCCTTTATACTGACAAATAATGTCCACACAAGACATGGAGTGTTCATTTATTCATGTTTGTACCTGTAGACTGCGTACAGATTATTTGTTTTTCTTTTAAAATAAAGCTTCCCTGGGTGCTGGCATCTCACTCTCTCCATGGTTCAAACATTGCACTACTGCAGATTGTGACGTACCTTACCACATTACTTACCGAGGCTGAGATTCAGTGGATACATCACTTCTACATTGTTGGAAACGACCCTAAAGATGCCAAGTGTTTGGGTGTAAAAATAAGACCCATCATTGCAAAGGGAAAGATTTCTGTCCTCCCCAATCCTACAGAGGATATGACTTTTACAAGTGGTGAAACAGCTGGGTTTTGTGACACTGGTCACACTGTGGACAAATTTCGTTTCAGCAGGCACAAGGTGGTTTATGAGGACCACTTCACCATGGAAAGGTTTACACAAACAGGACAAACAGAAAGGCAGCGAGGTGAGCGATAATTCAGACTCTTCCAGAACCGTACTGTAATCTGTCACATGCACTCGGCCAAACTTACACACATCAGATATCTAAATCCCAGACACAGCAGCCCTGTCAGGAACCGCACCACTTACAAACACTCCATCACCGGCTACTCACAGTGGGTTTTTCAAAAAATTTAAAAAGTTTCCTTGTATTTTTATGTGACATGCCTTTGTTTGTTTTTATTCCCTGACAAAAGTGATCTTTTTAGACAGAAAGAATCACATTTGTGCTGTGATGACAGAATTGTTTACAAGTATCTGTGTCAGTCCTGTGTGTGTGTGTGTGTGTGTGTGTGTTATCGAGTCGAGTGAAATTTAAACTTCATCGTCTGCTGGTTTTGCTGATTTTGTAGCCAGTTAAAAATCACACGGTTACAGAAAGAAGTCTGATTAGATTTTTAGAATTAGAAGCCTTTATTTGCTGTATCTGTGTCACTAAAGTAAACGGTGTACTAGTGGGAAAGCTACGTCACAAGCGCATATCCGGTTTCAGTGCAAATGGCCACGCCCGGGGAAGTCTATTCTTAGCAATATCACAACTTTTAAAACGGATAAATTATCACAAATTTATTTATTATTTGGCTTCAAGTCCAAGATCAGTATCAAGTGTAACTGAGACACAGCCATTCAAGGCAAACTCCGCCCCATGTGTGTAACTCTCAAGTAACATCTGAATTTTACTTAAATCTGTAGATGTCTCTCTCACACACACACACACACACACACACACACACACACACACACACACACATCTGAGATTGCTGTGTAGAGCGATTTCCATTAACCTCCAGTTCTATTGTTTCATTTCCCTTCTCTCTGTCTCTCTGAATGGGCTCTAATGATTGTATATAATTGAGTAAATCAGACAGCGAAGGCCGGCTCCTTCTCCACCGAGTGTCTCTGGTGAGAAGGTCTTGTCCAGGAGCTCTGTGTGAGGACCAGCACTGGTCACATCGGCGAGCTTTTCTTGTGTCTGGCAGCCGACACTTTAAAATGTTAATGGACGGCGTGAACAAAGCCCAAAATGGCTCTGAAAATGCTAATTGTCCTTAATTCATGTAAATAGCTTTTCTAATGGAGGAATTAAGCTTTTTACAGACGCAATCGCAGGCAATCAGGCCTTTCATTTGGTGGGCGGCACAGGTGTAGGAGATTGAAATTCATACTTACAGGAGGTGCGCTGGTTTCTCACTCAACCGTGACCAATCACTGACTGGGTTACTGATGGGAGACGGAGAGAGAGAGACAGAATTCAGGGGTGTGGCTGCAGGATCTGTGTGTATTACTCCTCACCGTGTCCATCAGCACCTCACCATCAGTGCCATCCTTACTGATGATGATCTCAGCTGTGTTTACGTGCACAATTATTTTGGGTTTGAAATAATTCATTGATGACGCTCGTGTGAAAGCAGGTCTGAGACGGGATTTAACTGTCACTTCTCTTCAGATAAAGAACATACAGGAACACGTGTAAAGCTATAAAGTGATCTGTTAAAGAGAGAACTCAGAGAATTAAACTCAGACTCTCAGAGTTGCTGTGTACGCTACTGAAACTCAGGGAGTCACATTGAAACTCTGAGGGAGCATTACACATGGAATTATACTCCATTTTTACAGAGATTGTTTTTTTTTTTAGCAGAAATGTGTTACACATTTCTTTTCTAAAACTTGAGTGTTCCTGTTGGATAGAGCTGCTTTCTCAAAGAGAATGCTTCTCTGGGTCAGAAAAATTCTAAACATTGTAAAAATGCAGGCTGTTCATCAGATTGGGCCTCGTAGCATTTTTGCAAAAGTAGAAAAAAAAACCACAGATGCTCCTGCAGTAAGTATCATAATATCAAGCTGCTCTCCATCCATCCATCCATCCATTTTTTTCCACTATCCGAAGGCGGGTCGCGGTGGCAGCAGGATAAGCATGGTATTCCAGGCATCTCTCTCCCCAGCAACACCTTTCAGTTCTTCCTGGGGCATCCCAAGGCGCTCCCAGGCCAGATGAGATCTATAATCTCTCCAGCGTGTTCTGGGTCTACCCCAAGGTCTTCTCCCAGTTGGAGGTGCCTGGAAAACCTCCAAAGGAAGGCATCCAGGAGGCATCCTAATCAGATGCCCGAACCACCTCAGCTAACTCCTTTTGAAAGGAAGGAGCAGCAGCTCTACTCCGAGATCTCTCCAGTTGTCTGAGCTCCTCACCCTGTCTCTAGGGGTGAGCCCAGCCACCCTACGGGGGAAGCTCATTTCAGACGCCTGTATCTGCGATCTCATCCTTTCGGTCACTACCCAAAGCTCATGACCATAGGTGAGGGTTACTGGTAAATCGAAAGCTTTGCCTTCTGGCTCAGCTCCCTCTTCACCATGACGGACTGGTACAGTGCCCGCATTACTGCTGATGGCGCCCCAATCTGCCTGTCCATCTCACACTCCATTTTACCATCACTCATGAACAAGACCCTGAGATACTTGAACTCCTTCACTTGGGGCAGCAACTCACTCCCAACCCGTTGGGAGCACTCCACCGTTTTCCAGCAGAGAACCATGGCCTCAGACTTGGAGATGCTGACTCTCATCCCAGCCATTTCACTCTCTGCTGTAAACCATCCCAGTGCTTGCTGAAGGTCACGCTCTGAAGAAGCCAACAGAACCACATCATCTTCAAAGAGCAGAGATGCAATTCTCAGGTTCCCAAACTGGACACCCTCCTCACCTCAAGCTGCTTGCTCATTTAATTTGATTTATTTATTTATTTTAAATTTGCTGCTTGCTGCATTTTCGTGCTGATATTATTTATATATATATCAATATCAGCTCATGTGACCTGCACACTGTAAAAACTCTTTCCAGTCATACTTGCGTACTGTAGTAGCCGATGAACTTGGCAAGCTTTTTGTCTCCGTTAGCTATGTGTGTGTGTGTGTGTGTGTGTGTGTGTGTGTGTGTGTGTGTGTTATTATCAGTAACAGACATGGAATAAAGGCTGCTGTAACTGTAAAAATCTACCATCTATTTTTTTTTTTACATGTAGCCCACTTCTCCCCATTAAGTCAGAGAGAGAGGGGCCCTGAGTTCACTCACTCACTCACTCACTCACTCACTCACTCACTCACTCACTCACTCACTCACTCACTCACTATCCATTTTGAGTCAGTTGACACATCAGATGTGTGTATGACTAGCAGTCTTCAGCAGAGCTGTCCATTCAGCATGGTCTTGAGTTGCCTCCTTTGTGATATTCCATATCTTCAAGTCAGCATGGACAGATGCTTCCCAGCTTTTTCGAGGTCAGCCACGGTTGTTTGCTCCTTCAACTTCCAAGCTAGTACATCTGTTGATCCAAGAATTACTACGTTGGACGTGTCCAAACCAATGGAGACGATTGCATCTGAGGACAGTGTCAAGACAACGGAGGTTCAGCATCTGCAGAAGAGAAGACGTGCTAATTTGTATTCCTCTTTTGACATTGCACATCCATAAAAGCATGGCTCTTTCATTATGCTCAAGCCATTTTTGGTTATCTCTTCGGAGTGCCCAACATTCAGAACCGTATAACATGGTGCTACGCACACAACTGCTGTATAGTTGACCACAGGTATGAAGTGAGACAGCTTTGCAGGTTAACAATGGCAGCAGCTCTCCAAGTCAAGTTTATTTGTTTCGCGCTTTTAACAATAAACATTGTCGCAAAGCAGCTTTACAGAATTTGAACGACTTAAAACATGAGCTAATTTTATCCCTAATCTATCCCTAATGATGAAGCCTGTGGCGACGGTGGCAAGGAAAAACTCCCTCAGACGACATGAGGAAGAAACCTCGAGAGGAACCAGACTCAAAAGGGAACCCATCCTCATTTGGGCAACAACAGACAGCCTGACTATAACATTAACAGTTTTAACATGAAGTCAGTTTTGTTGATGTTATAAACTCTTCATTGATGGAAACTTGAGTGCAAAACTGTTCATGACAACTGCAGTCCTAAAGTTAGCAAGTCAACTGTAGTCCTCAGCCATAAAAGCATTACTGTAAGAGTCCAGAGCGTCCTCCAGGTGTGACTTTCAACTGTCCACATGGGGCCGTCCTCCACAGGAGCGATGCGATGAGACTCCAACCAGACACAGGGCACCAGGATGGATCAGGCAGGTCCGAGGAGCAGAAGAGGTTCAGCATCTCGATCCCAGGACCGACATGTAACTCAGAGGGACAGATTTTTTTTTGGGGGGGGGGGAGGGAGAGAAAACACAGGTTGTTAGGTATGCCCAATGTCACCTGAATAAGTGTAGGCAACAGGTGTCAATGTCTAAAAATAACACAAGTATTAAGTCTGTGTGGTAGGCTTGCAGAGACAAGAGTCTTGACATCAGGCATAACACACAACAATGGCATGTTAATATGGTTAAAAAATATCATGACCTGCTCTGGCTGGATGCTTGATTGGGTGATGGGAGCACACTCCTCAGCAATGAGACAGTTGGAATTATAGATCAGAGTGAGTGCAGGCAGATGCAGATGGGACCCTTACGGCTGGCCAAGACAATTCAGTTACATTTCACTGGGTCTGGGACATGCGACAGAATGTCTGACGGCCGATTCCCTGCAGGCTATGAGAGCCAGTCAAGGTCTCCACCCTCTCCACCAAAAGACTTCCTGTTGACTCCATGTAACTCAGAGGGACAGATCTGGGGGGGGGGGAGAGAGAGAGAAAGAGAGAGAGAGCGAAAACACAGGTTGTTAGGTATGCCCAATGTCACCTGAATAAGTAGGAACAGTATACATATTGCACTGAGTACAAGCAGGGACTCTGGCAAAACTAACTATGACATCATAACTAAAAGGGGAGAGCCAGAAGGTAACACAGGCATGAGGGGCCCCGGGACATAAAGCAGCAGCCACTACACCGTCAACAAACTCGAGTGAGCAAGCGAGTGGGGACTGACAGCACCCATACATCCCAGTTTACCAAAACACTCTGTCTGAGGATCCTCCAGATCTACTCCTTTACCTCATAAACACCATTAACAAAAGGCTTGACTAAACAGATATGTTTCCAGCCTAGACTTAAACACTGAGACTGTGTCTGATTCCCGAACATTACTTGGAAGGCTGTTCCATAACTGTGGGGCTTTGTAAGAAAAGGCTCCACCCCCTGATGTAGCCTTCACTATACGAGGTACCAGCAGATAGCCTGCACCTTTTGATCTAAGTAGGCGTGGCGGGTCATAGAGGAGCAGAAGTTCACTTAGGTACTGTGGTGCGAGACCATTCAGTGCTTTAAAGGTCAACAGTATAATCAATATGAAATGTGATTGGGAGCCAATGCAGTGTGGATAAGACAGGGGTGATGTGGTCATATTTTCTAGTTCTAGTAAGGACTCTTGCTGCTGCATTTTGAACTAACTGGAGCTTGTTTATGCACTTATTGGAACATCCAGACAGTAAGGCATTACAATAATCCAACCTGGAGGGAACGAAAGCATGAACTAGTTTTTCCGCGTCATGTAGTGACATTAAATTTCTTATCTTAGCAATATTTCTGAGATGAAAGAAAGCTATCCGGGTGATGTTATCAGTGTGAGTTTCGAATGAAAGACTGGGGTCAATAATCACTCCGAGGTCTTTTACTGCTGCACGTGAAGAAACAGAAAGGCCATCCAGAGTTACTGTGGAATCAGAAAACTTACTTCTAGCTGCATGTGGTCCGAGTACAAGTACTTCAGTCTTGTCAGAGTTAAGCAGAAGGAAGTTAATAAGCATCCAGTGTCTAATGTCCTTCACACATTCCTCAATTCTATTAAGCTGGTGTCTCTCATCAGGTTTTGCAGAAACATACAACTGTGTGTCATCAGCATAACAGTGGAAACTAATACAATGTTTACGAATAATATCGCCCAGAGGGAACATATATAGAGAAAAAAAGCAGTGGACCCAAGACAGAACCTTGTGGAACACCAAACTTTACCTCAGTACGTCTAGAAATATCACCATTTACATCAACATACTGATAGCGATCAGTTAAATAAGAGCTGAGCCAGGAGAGGGCCGTTCCCTTAACTCCCACAACATTTTCTAGTCTATCCAGAAGAATGGAATGATCAATGGTATCAAATGCTGCACTAAGGTCAAGCAACACAAGTAGCGAGACACAGCCCTGATCAGACGCCAACAGTAGGTCATTTACTACTTTAACCAGAGCTGTCTCTGTGCTATGATGAGGTCTAAATCCTGACTGATACATTTCATGGATGTTATTCCTATGTAAATATGAGCATAACTGCTGTGCCACAGCTTTTTCAAGGATCTTGGAGATAAAGGGGAGGTTTGATATTGGCCGATAATTGGACAGCTGACAGGGATCAAGGTCAGGTTTTTTAATCAGGGGTTTGATAACTGCTAGTTTAAAGGATTTGGGTACATAGCCAATCCTAAGAGAAGAATTTATTATTTTTAGAAGCGGTTCAATTACTTCAGGCATTATCTGTTTGAATAGACGTGTAGGTAAGGGATCTAGTACACAAGTTTAGGATTTTGATGCCGAGATTAATGAAAGTAATTCAGTTTCTCTAAGGGGAGTAAAACATTCTAATTGCTGATCTGATACAGTTATATCGTTAACTACAGGGTCACTTACATTGTCTGACCTTAAATTAGTAGTTTGAATTTTTTGTCGTATATTCTCAATTTTGTCATTAAAAAAAAAAAATTCATGAAGTTGTTGCTACTACATACTGCAGGTGTGCGTGTGTCTATAGTGGACTTATTCCTGGTTAATTTTGCTACAGTATTAAATAGGAATCTAGGATTATTTTTGTTATCTTCTATTAGGGAGGAGAGATATGTTGATCTCGCAGCACTAAGAGCTTTTCTATACTTCAGGAAGCTCTCCTTCCACGCTAATTTGAACGCTATCAATTTTGTTTGACGCCATTTACGTTCCAATTTTCGAGTGGTCTGTTTTAATGTGCGAGTGTCATCATTATACCAGGGTGCTAATTTTTTCTCTCTGACCATTTTCCTTTTAAGAGGAGCTACATTATCTAAAGTATGGCGGAATGTTGACTCTAAGCATTCAGTTGCCTGATCAAGTTCTGCAGGGGCTGACAGTGACCCAATCAAAGTTGATAACTCTGGGAGATCATTTATAAAGCTCTGTGCAGTAGTTGACGTGAAAGTACGTTTAATACAGTAGCGTGGTGAGGTGCATATATTATTACTCAGACATATTTTGAATGGGATGAGATAATGATCTGAGATAACTTCAGACTGTGGAAGTATGACTATATTGTCTACGTTTAATCTGAACGTTAGTATTAGATCGAGGGTGTGACCACCATTATGGGTCGGTCCTATGACATTCTGATTAATCCCGACTGAATCTAAAATGGACACAAACACTGTTTTTAAAGGGTCTTCCGGGTTATCGAAGTGAATATTAAAATCTCCGACAACTAAAGCTTTGTCTAAGGAAATAACCAGATCTGAGATAAAATCTGCAAATTCAGAAAGAAACTCAGAATATGGCCCCGGGGGCCTGTAAATAATAAGTAACGGAATTAACTGGGTAGACTTATTTTTCAAGGCTACATACATTATATGAGTATGAAGAACTTCAAATGTATTAAATTTATAACCAGGTTTGTGTGTTACACCTAGATAATCGTTATAAATAACCGCGACGCCTCCTCCTCTGCCAGTTAGACGAGGCTGGTGTATATAACTGTATCCAGGAGGACTCGCTTCATTTAATGCTATATATTCATTTGGCTTAATCCATGTTTCAGTTAAATAAAATACATTAAACTCCTGATCAGTAATGAGTTCATTAACCATTAGCGCTTTAGATGTAAGAGATCTAATATTTAATAGCCCCACCTTTAGATCAAAGGTGCTGGCAGCAGCTGTACAGTCAGTCTGATCTAATTTTATATTGATTAGGTTACTGGAACAAACTCTCTGAATATTTCTACCTTTTGTTGAGCTCGGGGAACAGACACAGTCTCGATGTAGTGGACCCTGAGTGACGACTCTGTGCAGCTAGCAGACAGTCGGTTTAGCCTGTTCGTCTGCTCCCTGGCCTTGGCTCTGGATTGTCAGAAGTTAACTAGGTCTGTTCTGAGACTATGACCTATGCTGCAGGAAATGAGAGCAGCACCTTCCCGAGTGGGATGGATACCGTCCCGCCCTAACAGGCCAGCAGTGCCCTCAAAATTAGCCCAATTATCTATAAAGCCCACACTGTTTTCAGAGCACCACCTGGACAGCCAGCAGTTCAGCGACCATAACCTGCTGTAAGCTACATCGCCACGCCGCATTGGGACGGGGCCAGAGCATACTACAGCATCGGACATCGCCTTCGCTAATTTAAACACCTCTACAAAGTTACTCTTAGTAACCTCAGACTGATGAAGGAGTATATCATTATCTCCTGCATGGATAACTATCTTTGAGAACCTGTGCTTGCCTAGGACCCTAAGATTACCTGCTATGTCCGGCGCCCTGGCTCCCGGTATACACCTGACTAAAGCTGCTGGTGCCCCTAAAGGCTGAGCTAATTTCACATGCCGTATGATAGAGTCCCCTATAACCAGAGCTCTTTCAGGTTTCTCAGTGGGTGCATCACTAAGGAGAGCAAACCTGTTCGACACGTGACGCAGAGAGGAGTGGTGCTCCCGTGGGCGAGCCTCAGCGGTAGCTTTGGCTCTACGCTTATGCCGCCGAGCCGTCACCCATTCGCCCCGCTGTAAGGGCTCTAATGCCGGAGTTAGAGCAGAGGAAGAGAGCTCTCCCGAACCAGATGACTTATGTGTGTGTATGCGTGTGGCTGGGAGAGTGTACGTTTGACACTGAAAAGTGCAGAAATAAAGAGTTTTGTAAACTCAGTTCTGGCCTGCTGTACCTCTGTGCTCCACCCACCCGTTCAAAGTTCTACACTTATTTTCCACCATAATTTGCAAATAAATTCTTTAAAAATCAGACAGACAATGTGATTTTCTGGATTTTTTTTCTTGTTCTGTCTCTCATAGTTGAAGTGTACCTATGATGAAAATTACAGGCCTCTCTCATCTTTTTAAGTGGGAGAACTTGCATAATTGGTGACTGACTAAATACTTTTTTGCCCCACTGTATAAAACAGCTAAAATAATCAAATTCAGTGTTATTCTCTCTCTAACAAACTCAACTTCTAACTCAGTGGGCCCACACATGCGCGTGCACGCACACACACACACACACACACACACACACACACACACACACACACACACACACACACACACACACACAGAGCTGGCAAAACAAAAGAAACCCCTTGTTACAGGCCCGATGTTACGATGCTTGAGCGCGAGGAAATCCACAGTATTTATCCACAGGTGCACAGAGCCAGAGCAGTGTAAACTTTTTTTAAAGATATTACCGCCAAGTGAAAATCAAGTCCAAACAGTAACAGTCTACCCAGTCTGAGTCTCTGGTGAAGGGCGATGCTGTAGGCAGGTGTAGTCTCTCACAAGCAGCCAGCGACAACGTCCGAATGATGATTTGTTGCACACACTAGCAGTGTTTCAGATAAATCCTCAGGGTTCTGCGTTGAAATGATGAGTCACAGCCGACAGCATTAGCTGGGTTAGCTATACAGCGGCTAAGAGTCCATTCGCTTTTACGAACGAATGCTAGTAACACATTCTGCATGAGCTTACACACTAGCTAAACACGTGCACAACTACAAAAGAAACTTCCAGTAGAAATGTCTCTAGTTACTCATAAACCAGGTGTAGATCAAGTATTCAGTTCAGAATGTCGAGCAGACAGTCTTTCAGATACTGAAAACTACACACTTTGTCTCAATGCACTTTACTCACTCGCTGTGATGTGACTCCGCTGTCTCTCGTCCATGCCGTCTGTCTCACTCCCCAAAATTAATACACACTCCTCTCTCTCTTCCTGTCTGTACCTTAAATCACGCACCTTCAGCCAATGAATGACCAGGATTATCCTTATTCTCAATCAGTACTTCCTCCTTTCACCATGAACTTTTCAAAATAAAAGGAAACATTTAGCAATGTACATTTGTTTCGTTTAAACCATCTCATCTCATCTCATTATCTGTAGCCGCTTTATCCTTCTACAGGGTCGCAGGCGAGCTGGATCCTATCCCAGCTGACTACGGGCGAAAGGCGGGGTTCACCCTGGACAAGTCGCCAGGTCATCACAGGGCTGACACATAGACACAGACAACCATTCACACTCACATTCACACCTACGCTCAATTTAGAGTCACCAGTTAACCTAACCTGCATGTCTTTGGACTGTGGGGGAAACCGGAGCACCCGGAGGAAACCCACGCGGACACGGGGAGAACATGCAAACTCCACACAGAAAGGCCCTCGCCGGCCACGGGGCTCGAACCCGGACCTTCTTGCTGTGAGGCGACAGCGCTAACCAGCACTAACCCCTCGTTTAAACCATATTAAACTTATTTATTACACTTTCAATCCTTTTATCAAAATATTTTAACCTTTGTGAAATACCCTTTTAAACCATTTTCATAACAGTTTTAACCAAAGAAAGTAACATAATTTACAAATATGCTTTCTATTTTAACAGCGATTTATTTTAATGTGTAGGGATTTTAACAGGGTTACATACATCCAGTTTCAATTTATAAAAATTGCTTTGTTAAAACACAAATGTTCTCCTTGTGTAGTGCAGATATGTTTATCAATATAAATGTTACCAGACCAGATATTGTCATTATCAGTGAGAGTAAGATGAATGTGCTGTTCCTGGAAGTAGGCTGTTTTTTCAATTCATATTTAGAAGAAACTTATTTAATGAAGCTTATGAAATACCAACCCCTTGCACAGCAAATTTCTGATTTTGGGTACAAATGTGAACTTCTTGTATTGATATTTGGCAGTCTGGGTCATGTACATAGGCTGGTCATTAGGGGTTTTAGGATAGTTGGATTTTCAAAGGCGACAGCAAAACAGTGGGTGAAGTATTGTTCAGTCTCATCCATAATGGTCCAGGGCCCAATTACCTCTCTGATATGTTGCAGCGGCCTAACCCAATCAGATCTACCACATCGCAGCAGCAAAATTTACTGGTAAAACCTGTTGTTAAAACAAAGTGTGGTGAAGCAGCGTTTAGCTACTATGCAGTACAGCTATGGAACCAACTGCCAGAGGACATCAAAAATGCTCCTGCTGTTGGCAGCTTCAAATCTAGACTAAAGACCAAGCTGTTCTCAGATGCTTTCTGCTAAATTATTAATATCATCTTTACATGTTTTAAACTTTACTTAACTTTTACAGTCTCTGCATGTTTTAAACTTTACTTAACTTTTATTCTATTTTATTCTGCTGTTTTTTTTACTGAACTTTTACTTCATTTTATTATTTTATTTCTACTATTGTTTAATTCTTCTTTTTTCTCTCTTCTTCCCCCTTTATTTTATGTAATTTTATTTTCTATTGTTTACTGTTTTGCTTTTACCTCTGTAAAGCACATTGAACTGCCATTGGGTATGAAACTCGCTATAGAAATAAACTCGCCTTGCCTTGCTGAAATCACATATCAAGAACATGTCTGAGCAGATAATGCATCTGTTACATTTGTGTCCTTATATATATTTATTGTAAATTGTGGACTCGAATAAAGAAGTAAACTGTGTGTGTGTGTGTGTGTGTGTGTGTGTGTGTGTGTGTGTTATTATCAGTAACAGAGATGGAATAAAGGCTGCTGTAACTCCACAGATGAGGATGATGTTTGCCTTTGCTGTAGTTTTGGAGGCAGAAAATCAAGAGAATTTGAGCTGCGTTTGCAACCACACACACACACACGCACACACACACACACACACACACACACACACACACAATATGGAATGAAATATTTTTATTTTAATGTCATGAATCTTTTCACTCACTAACAAGATGATGCTTTTTCTCACATGTTGATTGGTTCCTGACACTCAGTGTCTTTCTGTAACATTTTCTACTTTGAATTCTGTTGTGACAAAAACAAACAAACAAACAAACAAACAAACAAACAAACAAACACAAACAAACAAAAACTGGAAACACTTTTTAAAAACTGGTGTGTTTTGTCTACCTTGTAGCCATTTCCTGTAGGATTACATGTAAAATGTTAAATGGTGGTTGAAGTAGTCTTAATAATAATAATAATAATAATAATAATGTCAAGGGGCGGCACGGTGGTGTAGTGGTTAGCGCTGTTGCCTCACAGCAAGAAGGTCCTGGGTTCGAGCCCCGTGGCCGGCGAGGGCCTTTCTGTGTGGAGTTTGCATGTTCTCCCCGTGTCCGCGTGGGTTTCCTCCGGGTGCTCCGGTTTCCTCCACAGTCCAAAGACATGCAGGTTAGGTTAACTGGTGACTCTAAATTGAGCGTAGGTGTGAATGTGAGTGTGAATGGTTGTCTGTGTCTATGTGTCAGCCCTGTGATGACCTGGCGACTTGTCCAGGGTGAACCCCGCCTTTCGCCCGTAGTCAGCTGGGATAGGCTCCAGCTCGCCTGCGACCCTGTAGAAGGATAAAGCGGCTACAGATAATGAGATGAGATGAATAATGTCAAGTTTATTTTTATAGCACTTTTAACAATAGACATTGTCGCAAAGCAGCTTTACAGAATTTGAATGACTTCATTTTGTCCAATGATGAAGCCCGTGGCGATGGTGGCAAGGAAAAACTCCCTCAGACGACATGAGGAAGAAACCTCGAGAGGAACCAGACTCAAAAGGGAACCCATCCTCATTTGGGCAACAACAGACAGCATGACTATAACATTAACAGTTTTAACATGAAGTCAGTTTCGTTGATGTTATAAACTCTTCATTGATGGAAACTTGAGTGCAAAACTGTTCATGACAACTGCAGTCCTAAAGTTAGCGAGTCAACTGCAGTCCTCAGCCATAAAAGCATTACTGTAAGAGTCCAGAGCGTCCTCCAGGTGTGACTTTCAACTGTCCTCATGGGGCCGTCCTCCACAGGAGCGATGCGATGAGACTCCAACCAGACACAGGGCACCAGGATGGATCAGGCAGGTCCGAGGGGCAGAAGAGGTTCAGCATCTCAATCTCAGGATTGACATGTAACAGTGTAAGGATGCAGTAGATGTGTTGAGAGGGTTCCTGTGAGATTTAGCTCCCTTTTCCACCATGCAGACCCGGATTAAGACGTACGCACCAGGCCCTGGGGTTGTGTTCACACCCTTCTACTCTCTGTGATGTCCTTCACACACCTCAGAGTCTGCCCAACAACTGACCGTCCACTGTTATGCTGAATAATATTCACCTCAGTGAAGTGCTGCTGTTGGTGGCTGTGACTCGTTTTCTGTCTGATGAGATACTCATGCACACGCAGTGAACAGTCCCAGTGATCCGTCATCCACAGCCACGAAGAACAGATTCCCTCTCAGCCTTATTACTCTGATCAGCTCAGACAGCAGGGCGTTCAGGTCGACTTCCATCGTGTTGTAACAAGGCCAGACAAAAGGACGAGCATCGCTGCCCCGAACACACGCTGCTAAACACCAGCATGAATCAAACACAACACGCCGCTGAGCTCCGCCGAGGACTTATTAGTCGATACGAAGGCGGACGCTACGGCTTTCAGGCCACAAAAAGCCACAGCTCTTTAGAGACGCTGCGCAGAACCTTGTTAATGAACGAGACGAGAAAAAGCTCATTTAAAAGGACAAATCAGATCACAAGATTTCAAATCCATTAGCTGCTCCTCCTCACAGGGAGTGATAATAATGATAAAGGAAGCTTGGCCTTTTTTGAACTTCCTCACCCACAGAATCGTGTTGTCCTGGGAGGAAAAAAAAAGTCTCTTTTTTTCTCTCTCTCTTTTTTTCTGCAGGAGAATGAAAGAGCAGTTCATTTTCACTCTGACCTTCAGCGCTCCGGGTGAGCAGACAAGGGCACGAACAGATTGAGAATTAATTGGTGCAATTAACATTTTGTGATTATAAGGCCTTTGGATCGATAGACTATGCAAATAGCAGTATTGATGTGAGCAAAGAAACCGTGTTAATTGTGTTTGGTGACTAAACAACGGCCCTCGGCTTTCTGTTCCATTATGGAAAAGGAGGCACGGATGAGACGTCTCAAACTGCTGAGCACTTCAGTCAGGGACAGAGTGTCCTCCTGCCCCGCCCCATTCTTGCTCCTCTGCTCTCAGAACCCTGTCTGAAAGCACTAGAGAAGAACCTTTAGAATCTGTTACTCTTTATTTTACGCAGCTCAGACTATTTTCTGCCTTTTTGAGGTCCAGTGTGAAGTCAGGTGGGTTTTTATTGTCGTTCCTCTATCATGCTGGTAGAAGAGGAATCCAGTGTGTTGTGATGTTTAACCAAAAAGCTGCTTGTGTTCTACAGTCAGTGCCGTTGTGTCTCGAGACAACACTGTTTCGGTTCTAGAGCGGCTGGGCTTCAGTTTTCAGGTGAAAGCTGTTCTCTGAGAGACGAGTTGAGTTAAAGCACTCAGTGAGGATTTAATACTGAAATCACACACATCAGTATTCAGAGCTTAGCTACAGATTTTAGCGCTATTCAGATATTACGTATGTGGGGCAGAATTTGTTAAAAAAAGAGGCGTGTCTCAGCTACAATGGATTCTGATCTTAAACTTCAGCGCATGTTTCTTGCATAATAACCATCATCTGACAGTTTAATATAACCACAAGTATACACTCACTGGCCACTTTATTAGGAACACCCCTATACCCCCTGCTGTTCTCTGCAGTTCTGTAATCAGCCGATCCCTCGACAGCAGCACGATGCATCAAATCACACAGATACAAATCAAGAGCTTCAGTTAATCTTCACAATGTTCAAACATCAGAACGGGAAACACTGTGATCTCACAGTGAAGTGTGACTTTCTTTCTCTCACTGTGGTCTGGGTGTTGGTTTGATCCAGATGGACTGGTTTGAGTATTTCAGAAGCTGCTGATCTCCTCCTGGGGTTTTCACACACAACAGTCTCTAGAGTTTACACAGAATGGTGCAGAAAACAAAAAACACTGAGTGAGTGAGCGACAGTTCTGTGGGCGGAAACAAACGCCTTGTTGATAAGAGAGGGTCAGAGGGGAATGGACAGATTGGGTCGAGCTTTTTTGCCAGGAAGGATATAGTAACTCATATAATCACTCTTTACAATCGTGGTGAGCAGAAAAGCATCTCAGCATGCAACAGCAGAAGAACACATTGGGTTCCACTCCTGCAGCCAAGAACAGGGATCTTAGAACCAACAACACGTTCCTATTAAAGTGGCCGGGGAGTTTATCTCACACTGAAACACACTGTGGAATGTCATTCAAGGACAATATTAAATACACAGATTTGACACTATTCGTTAATTTATAATATCATCACTTTACAGTCCATGAAAAGGGTTAATTATTTGCACAGAGGAACTTGAAGGAAAAGCATCTTAATGAGAGACGTTTATGAATTAAATGGACGCGAGCTGTAGGTGTGATTTACACAATGAATAAAACTGTCTCTGAAGAAAAGAAGAAAAAATGTTCATGTTCGAGTGAACCAGGGATAGAGACGCATACGAGTCAAACAGCCAATCAAGGTAGATGTGGGCGGGATTAAATGTTACTCCTCCCCATGTGCATGCACTCCTCCCCCACCCCCTCCAGGTATTGGATTATTATCAGTACACCAGGAGAACTAAAACTTTCTGCATATGATTGACCACACACACACACACACACACACACACACACACACACACTAATTAATTAGTTCCAGCTTTATTGCGCTGTAGTAGATTCTCCACTCCTCGTTATTACAGTGCATCAGAAGACATGCTTTCATTTGAGATAAATCCGACTAATCCTGTTTGTGTCTGTAGTGCAGGAAGGAAAAACGACTGACAGTGAAATGAAACTCGGTGGAAAAGTGATCAGGAGACGTGACCCTGACGTGATGTGATGATCGTGAGTGTATATTTCGGTTATGTTTTGCATGAAGACAGTATTTATGTTACTTAATGCAGTAAATAATTTCCGCCACCTTAAGGTGCAGGAGACATTATGTTTTCGGGTTGTCCGTCTGTCCGTGTGTCCGTGCGTGCGTCCGTCCCGAAACCTTGTGAACATGATATCTCAAAGGCTAATGAAAGGAATTTCACCAAACTTTCACCATTTGTGCGCTTTGGGACAAACATGAACTGATTAGATTTTGAGGTTAAAAGGTCACAGGTCAAGATTACTGTGAGGTCAAATGTCCATCCCCAAATCACAACTTAATAAGGCGTGTAGTCTACCAGGCGGAGGCGTCCCCATTGATGCTGTTGGCGTCGAGTTCTATCTAGTTGTAATTATAATGCACAAACTGTTTTTTTTCTTAAATTATTACTCATTGGAGTGAGAGAGTGTGAAAGTGATGTCACAGATAAATCAGTCCCAGAGGAGAAAGATAAACTACACACACTTCTTTCACTGATAACATCCACTAAAAATATCACGGTGTGTGTTTGGGGCTTCATGGAAATCTCCATCCAGAGGCGCAGTAAAGTGAGAAATGCTGAAGCGAGCTGCTAATTACACAGGATTAATGAAGGAAAGACGAGGTGCTGTGAGGGCGTGTCACAATTCGTGGATGTGTGTACAGATGTTTCGGTGATTTCAGCGCAGAGGAGCATGTAAACAAAACTCTAGTCCCCTCTGACAGAAAAAAAAAGGTGAAAATATTAATCCAGTGACGGGCGGCACGGTGGTGTAGTGGTTAGCGCTGTCGCCTCACAGCAAGAAGGTCCTGGGTTCGAGCCCCGGGGCCGGCGAGGGCCTTTCTGTGTGGAGTTTGCATGTTCTCCCCGTGTCCGCGTGGGTTTCCTCCGGGTGCTCCGGTTTCCCCCACAGTCCAAAGACATGCAGGTTAGGTTAACTGGTGACTCTAAATTGAGCGTAGGTGTGAATGTGAGTGTGAATGGTTGTCTGTGTCTATGTGTCAGCCCTGTGATGACCTGGCGACTTGTCCAGGGTGAACCCCGCCTTTCACCCGTAGTCAGCTGGGATAGGATCCAGCTTGCCTGCGACCCTGTAGAAGGATAAAGCGGCTAGAGATAATGAGATGAGATGAGATTAATCCAGTGACACTTTTGTATCAGCCATGACTTCCTGGGAACACAGAGTCATTAATATTAAAAGAAGATGAAATGAATTAAACTCATTATTAAGTTCGGTGCAGAATGAGGATGTTTTTATTACACATTACAGGTGACACTATAAAAATGAAGAAATGGTGCATTATAATCCAGTTGTTGTTAGTTTGATAATTGCCCTTAATTCCAGTTTGTTCTGGTTCTTGCTTGTTTATGGCACCAGCATTAATTCACACAATGGAGATGTTGCAGGAAAAGAAAGAACGATGGATTCATAAAGAAGAGGAAAGAGTGGCTGAGGTGTAGATACTGTCACTAATATGACTGTAGTTACTCATGATTCCATGTGCTGTAGCTGTTTCCTGTCTGTGAGCCACGCTGAGTTTAGGTCCACTTCTTACCCAGGTACGATGTGAGCTGATCTGGAATGTGTGGGCGGAGCAAAATACACCAAACAACCACTGATTGGTCAAACAAATTAGTCATGGACTCATCCTGGCTAAAGTCACATATCTAACAAACAAAAATCTTTGCTCTTCTAAAGGTGATGATACACAGGGCAACTTTTTGGGCAATGGTGGTGGCAACAGGCAACCAGGTGAGACACAGGGCAACTAATTAGGGCAACAGACAACTGGCAACAACCAATCAGATCAGAGCTAATCTGTTGCCAGGGAGACAGACACCGCAAAGATGGACACTGAAACATTTGCAGCGTCACTTTGTCTCGGCTTCAGCCTTTATTTCACTCAAGTAAGTATCACTTCTGGAACAAAACTGAATAGATCCTCTGGTCAAAAGATAATTTACCATTATTTTAACATTTGTAAGTCAAAATAACCGCATTATTCTGTTCATAATAAACACTTTTTTAAATCTCTTTAAAAATGCTACTCACCTCAATCACATTTGCTGTAACTAATAACTGACACGTCACAAAAACATCATCGTTTAATTCTCATCTCAGCAAAAAAGACAAAAGGACATGGAGCAGGAGATGCTGCTGAGGAGGAAAAGGGCGTGGCAGAGCACCTGAAAGGCTGTTTTTCTTTTCTAGATCCTGCAGTTTTTACTATTTTGCCCTCAGGTTCCACAAGTAGTCGTGCTCTGGATGTGAATTAGATCAGACGATAAGTTACACAATCTCTATTACAACTCACACGCACAAAAAAAAAAATCATGAGCTGTCTGTCACTTTTAACTTGACACAAGAGAGCTAACGTTATCCCGACATAGCTAGCGATAACTTTCAGCTAACTATGTTAGCAAGAACCACCACTAGTTAGCTAAATCCCATTCAGTCTCTATGAAACGGTGGTTTGCTAATGGCAGTTTACACTTAGCTGAAAAAAATCGAGGTTTTAATTCCAACCTGAGCATAAAAATAGATGTCTGTTGATTTTCTAAACATTTGATGAGGTAAATTCACCACCTTAGGTTTACAAACAACAACTTACCGCCATTAAAAAATATCAGTTTCTCATTTTCTTCACTCCACTGCCATTGAGTGCAATGCCGCCATCGTTGTTGAAAATTTCAGAAACTCTCAGGTGGTCATGTGATTCGTTGCTAGCACTCTGATTGGATGATCTTAAAAAGTTGCCCAAAATGATCAAAATCGTTCAGATAGAAATTACGTTGCCGCAATCTCACTGGGAAAGAGTTGAAGCGCGATTGCCTGGTAACATCGCCCAAACAGTTGCTCCGTGTATCATCAGTCTAAAAATCCTTTTTCTGGTGGATTTACGAGGCAGCGTCCCTGGTTCATGATATGGTTCATCATCGCAGATTCGTTTTTACTTGTTTACACAGTAATGTTTTTTTATTACTGTTTATCTGGATCTATGTTTGCTCATGTAGTTTGTCTCCCGTAGGCATGGCCTAGCCAACTTTTATACAGTCAGCTCCAAAAACCAAGTGTACTTTCAGCTGAACAAGAGCCCATTGTTTTTGGACTTTGTGAGAAATACATTTGTAACTGTTATTTTTCTCCCTCTTTGGGGCGGCACGGTGGTGTAGTGGTTAGCGCTGTCGCCTCACAGCAAGAAGGTTCTGGGTTCGATCCCAGCGGCCGGCGAGGGCCTTTCTGTGTGGAGTTTGCATGTTCTTCCCGTGTCTGTGTGGGTTTCCTCCGGTTTCCCCCACAGTCCAAAGACATGCAGTGAGGTTAACATAGGGGCGACCTCAGGCTGAAGTGCCCAAGAGTGGCGGCGCGCAAGTACGCAGCGGCTTTGCTGTCCTATGACGGACTAAATTTCATTGTACCTTTGTGCAGTGACAATAAAGCCCTTCTTCTTTTACAGTCTCAATGAGAAATGTACTACATTTGTTATATCACTTTTAAAGATAACACTATAAACTCAAATGAAATAACACTAATCAATGTGGAAGTCATTTATTTGATTTTTTACATGTTACGAGCTCGGCTTCACACATTAGCAGATGAAGCTCATGTTAGCAGCTGTGTGTATAAACTCTCACCAGAGGAACCAAAGATCTCTGCGCTTTCTTCTGATCTTTATTTTTCTCTGTACATTTACTGAATTTTGGTTATAAGTGATCCCAGGGTCAAACAGTAAACAGGAGCGCATTACAGGTAGGAATTAAAAACATTCCTCAAAGTGCCTTCTTGGTTTTGGTAAGTTGTTAAGTGTGATGGTATTTTTTTAAATCAGAATTTAAAGAATCATTGAAGAGTTTCAGAATGGACCGGCAAACACCAACAGGCTTATTAATCAATGGAATGTTCTGGTTTTATTATAAAAGCTGCTTCATTAACGAGAATGTTTCCTCTTTAAAATATAATCACAGTGGGTGCTTATGGCACTGATGGAAAAAAAATGTTAAACTTTTGCTCATTAATGGACCACACACTCAGTCTGAGTCATGGAGCTGAAAACTTGTTCTTTTGTCCTGTTGGTGTCGAGACTGAAAACAGACTGAACTCCTTCCTCCAGTGTTTTAACTTAAAGATAGAAGAGAACTTGCAAAATTAGGATCCACTTCAAGCTAAAAGCATCAGCCGGTGAACTGAGGGCATTAAAGAGAGAGAGACAGAGAGAGAGAGAGAGAGAGTATGTGTCATTTCTATAGCAGAAAGAAGAGAAGAGCCAATCTGTAGTGTGTAATGGATGTGTCACGAGTTGCTAAATCATAGGTGTCCAGGGCAGATAGACAATAATGCAAACATAATATCATCCCGAGAGAGCAAGAGAGAGAGAGAGAGAGAGAGAGAGAGAGAGAAAAGGTCATGTAAGGTCAGCTGTGAACAAAGAGTTAGGATAATTAAAAACGCATCGCTCTCAGAACAGGACCGGAGGATTAAAGTCATAAATAGAATAATATGAGGATTTTTCATTTCTTTTGTCCTGTTAGTTAGTGAGGACTCAACCACACCCACTAACTCCCCCAACACACACACACACACACACACACACACACACACACACACACACGTGTATGTTTTATGGAACTGAAGGGATGCTATTTTGCTGAACAATAACACAGCGAATCCTCTTACTTAAGGTCTGATTGCTTCCTCGTGGTGGTTTTAAATGAATGGTGTTGAGCGATAAAGAGCTTACTGTCGGAGTAAAAGCCCACAGCCATGAGGAGAAGCTGCACACAGAGTGTCCAGATGATACGAGCTGTTCACCGTGAGCTAGACGTGTCCTTGACTGCCAGGACGG
Source organism: Neoarius graeffei (assembly GCF_027579695.1). Classification (NCBI taxonomy): domain Eukaryota; kingdom Metazoa; phylum Chordata; class Actinopteri; order Siluriformes; family Ariidae; genus Neoarius; species Neoarius graeffei. Next base: position 1,775,824 of record NC_083583.1, on the reverse strand, counting down.
TGCCCAGGTTTATTTCATCTTGTTTGGCAGGGTGGCAATGGTGGTGTGTGACTCTGACACCGGAGTGAAGAACCATTTACACCAGGAACCCTTTACATTCAATTGCAGAAGAAAACTCAGGTCTAGTCCATTACAGTGAAGTCTCTTTCTTTTTCAGTGCTTGGCGTGTGTGTGTCCCTTAACCCTGAAATTACCAATAATCAAACTTTCAAATTCCAGTGGAACCTTAACCTTCTATTTAAAGCAAAGCATTGTGGGAGTTGTTGTCTCATCTCATTATCTCTAGCCGCTTTATCCTGTCCTACAGGGTCGCAGGCAAGCTGGAACCTATCCCAGCTGACTACGGGCGAAAGGCGGGGTTCACCCTGGACAAGTCGCCAGGTCATCACAGGGCTGACACATAGACACAGACAACCATTCACACTCACATTCACACCTACGCTCAATTTAGAGTCACCAGTTAACCTAACCTGCATGTCTTTGGACTGTGGGGGAAACCGGAGCACCCGGAGGAAACCCACACGGACACGGGGAGAACATGCAAACTCCGCACAGAAAGGCCCTCGCCGGCCACGGGGCTCGAACCCGGACCTTCTTGCTGTGAGGTTCACCCTAGGACTTGAACCAACAACCTGTGTGATTCTAACCACTGCACTGAAGAAGGACACAGGCCAATCATCAATGAGGGTGTGGCTGGAGGTGGAGTCTACCCCAGGAACACTGTGGGAGAATTCACACTGGATTGAATACCAGTTCATCACAGGTCATGCCCACATCAGGCCAGTTTATCACCCCTGTTGCTGCTGCAGTGTAATGTAGCCATATTACTCCACTTTATTTCCCTGTAGAAATAGTTAAAGTGGGTGGAGCACAGAAGCACGGCAGGCCAGAACTGAGTTTGCAAAAACCCTTTTTATTTTAGCTTTTCAGCTTTTAATTATTCTCCCACACACACACACACACACACACACACACAAGTGTTCTCGTTCGGGGAGAGCTCCCTTCCTCTGCTCTCCCTCTCCTCTTATAGGGTGCGGTCACTGGGGAAGACACATAAACATAGGTTAATTCCCGTCAGGTGCAGTGATTCTGCCATTTACCGGTACCTTCCCTGACTCCGCCCTCCAGTCACAGATCGACGCTTGACCACGCCCCCGCTGCCACATACCCCCACCACCTGACTCAGGCCGGGGAGCCGTTCAGCCTGCAGCTGACTCCCCCCCTCCCCCCCTTGACGGGAGAGGAAATCCGCCATGACCATCTGTGCCCCCGGCCTGTGGACCATCTCAAACTTAAATGGCTGGAGTGCCAGATACCAATGGGTGATCCGCGTGTTGGCATCCTTCATGCGGTGGAGCCACTGCAGGGGTGCGTGGTCCAACCAGAGGGTGAAAGGGTGCCCCAGCAGGTAGTAGCGGAGGGCAAGGACCGCCCACTTGATGGCAAGGCATTCCTTCTCTATGGTGCTGTACCTGCCCTCACGCACTGACAGCTTGCAGCTGATGTACAGCACTGGACGGTCCTCCCCCTCCACCTCCTGGGACAGAACAGCCCCCAGCCCTCTGTCTGATGCGTCCATCTGCAAAACAAAGGGGAGAGAAAAGTCAGGGGAGTGTAACAGTGGCCCTCCACACAGTGCAGCCTTTACCTTAGAGAAAGCCCGCTGGCATTGCTCCATCCACTGGACCGGATCTGGTGCCCCCTTTTTAGTGAGATCAGTCAGCGGGCTGGTGATGTCCGAATAATTAGGTATAAACCTATGATAGTATCCAGGCAGCCCCAGGAACTGTCTCATCCCCTTTTTGGTCTTGGGCCTCGGGCAGGCCGCAATCGCTGCTGTCTTATTGATTTGGGGACGCACCTGCCCATTGCCCAAGTGGAAGCCCAGATACTGTACTTCCACCCGCCCAATCGCACACTTCTTCGGGTTGGCTGTGAGACCCGCTCGCCTCAGTGACCTAAGGACGGCTCTTAGGTGTTCTAGGTGCCGCGGCCAGTCTCATCTCATCTCATTATCTCTAGCCGCTTTATCCTTCTACAGGGTCACAGGCAAGCTGGAGCCTATCCCAGCTGACTACATACGAAAGGTGGGGTACACCCTGGACAAGTCGCCAGGTCATCACAGGGCTGACACATAGACACAGACAACCATTCACACTCACATTCACACCTACGCTCAATTTAGAGTCACCAGTTAACCTAACCTGCATGTCTTTGGACTGTGGGGGAAACCGGAGCACCCGGAGGAAACCCACGCGGACACGGGGAGAACATGCAAACTCCACACAGAAAGGCCCTCGCCGGCCATGGGGCTCGAACCCAGGACCTTCTTGCTGTGAGGCGACAGCGCTAACCACTACACCACCATGCCGCCCCGCCGCAGCCAGTCATTACTATAAATAATAATTTCGCCCAGGTATGCGGCCGCATAGGTGGCATGGGGGCAGAGGACCCTATCCATAAGCCGCTGGAATGTAGTGGGTGCCCCAAACAGCCCAAAAGGAAGTGTGGCAACGTGGTGTAAGCCAAACGGTGTGGAAAAGGCCGTTTTCTCTCGGGATAGCGGAGTCAAGGGGGTCTGCCAATATCCCTTTGTCAAATCTAGTGTTGAATAAAAATGAGCCATGCCTAGTCGATCGAGCAACTCGTCAATATGAGGCATTGGGTACGCATCAAATTTAGACACCGTATTGACTTTTCTATAGTCCACACAGAACCAGACCGACCCGTCAGCCTTGGGAACCAAGACCACCGGGCTGCTCCAGTCACTGTGGGACTCCTCGACGATGCCCATTTCGAGCATGGCCTCGAGTTCTTCCCGAACCACCTTTTTCTTGTGTTCGGGCAGTCTGTAAGGGCGGCTGCACACTACCACCCCTGGGCTGGGGGCATCTCAATGTGGTGCTCTATGAGGTGGGTGCGGCCGGGCAGGGGCGAGAACACATCAGAAAATTCTGTTTGCAACTGGGCTACCTCCATGAGCTGGGTCGGGGAGAGGTGGTCTCCACAGGGGACTGGAGCGGTGGGCGATGTCAAGTTTCCCTTTTGAACCTCCGGCCCCAGCTCCGCCTTCTCTAGAACCACCGACACCAATGCCACGGGGACCTCCTCGTTCCAAAGTTTTAACAGATTGAGGTGGTAAATCTGTAACGCCCTACCCCTGTCCATTCGCCTCACCTCATAGTCGACGTCCCCAACTCGCCGTGTGACCTCAAAGGATCCTTTCACCTGGTGATCAGTTTGGAGCTCGATGTGGGCAACAACATGAGTACTTTATCTCCTGGTGTGAATTCCCTAAGGAGTGTGCCCCTGTTGTACAGACGGACTTGACACTCTTGAGCCTGCCGCAAATTCTCCTGGGTTAGGTGCGTGAGGGTGTGGAGTTTGGCCCACAGGTCGATAACGTATTAATTTCATTTTTGCTTGTTGAAGGTCCCTCCTCCCAATTTTCATGCAGCACATCTAAAATGCCATGTGGCTTATGCCCGTATAATAATTCGAACGGGGAGAACCCCGTGAAGGCTTGTGGGACCTCTCGCACTGCGAATAACAGGGGCTCGAGCCATTTATCCCAGCTGCGTGTGTCCTCGCTTACAAATTTTTGAATTATGTTCTTGAGGGTGCGGTTGAACCGTTCAACTAAGCCATCCATTTGTGGGTGATAAATGCTGGTGTGGATAGGCTTAATTCCCAGTAACCCATATAGTTCATGCAGAGTGTGTGACATAAACATAGTGCCTTGATCAGTCAGAATCTCTTTGGGGATTCTAACTCTGGAGATGATGCAGAAGAGTGCTTCCGCAATACTGCGTGCTGAGATATTGCGAAGAGTCACTGCTTCCGGATATCACATTGCATAGTCCACCAGAACTAAAATAAAGCGATATCCTCGTGTTGACCGATCTAATGGCCTGATGAGATCCATCTCAATTCTTTTGAACAGGGTCTCAATTCATGGCAGAGGGCACAAAGGCGCTTTTGGAATGGCCGCTGGATTTACTAACTGGCATTTGCGGCACGCCGTACACCACCTACGGACATCGCAACGAATCCCTGGCCAATAGAACCGGGCAATTATTCGGGCTAATGTCTTATCCTGCCCTAAGTGTCCGGCCATGGGATTAAAGTGAGCCGCCTGGAATATAAATTCCCGGTGGCTCTTTGGGATCAAAAGCTGCGTTATCGGTTCCTTAGTCTGAGTGTCCTGCGTCACTTGGTATAATCTATCCTTAATAATGGAGAAATAGGGGAAGGACAGGGTGGCATTTGGCTGGAATGTTTGACCATCGATTACTCTCACTTGGTCAAATGCATGCTGCAGAGTCTCGTCTCGTGACTGCTGTAACGGGAAATCCGCGAGGGATTCCCTGAGAGAGGGAGGAGGAGCCTACTGCTCCTCGCTCTGACACGGTGATGACGTAGACGGCTCTGTGACAGCTGCTCCCGCCAAAGCCACACCGGGACCTCCCCCCGCTAAACTATGGCAGGCCCCACTCTTCACTAAATGTGTCATTAATTCCCCGAATCCTGGCCAATCAGTCCCCAAAATTATCAAGTGGGTAAGGCGAGGATTAACCACCGCCTTTACTCTAAATTTCTCCCCTCGAAATAGAATGTGGACCGACACTAAAGGGTAGTTGTGAACATCCCTGTGCACACACAACAGCTTCACCAATTGTGCTCCCCCCAATGCCTCATCTTGCACCAGGCTTTGGTGGATTGAGGTCTGATTACAGCCGGAGTCCACCAAAGCTTGATACTTATCCCCTTGGATACTCACCGGTATGTGATACGCTCCGGCCCGATCAAGGGCAGTCCCTGGCACATTGGGGATCCAGACCACTGCGCCCACCTCTATCGCCGAGCACTGATGCTGGAGGTGCCCCGGCTCCCCGCAGCGCCATCATACCGACCCAGGCTTTCCCTCTGCACCGGTGTTCTGGAGCTCACTCACCTGAGGGGGGGAAGACACAGACATGGAAGTAGGAAACGGTAGGGCACCGCAGGTGCGGCGGGCCGGCTGGGGTGGAGCCAGCCCCCGCCTCCGCGGTGGGGGAATGGGGCAAGGACGAGGAACAGAAGGAGAGAGAGAGAGAGAGAGAGAGAGAGAGGGAGAGAGAGGGAAGAAGAGGAGACATGCTGTCCTGCCATCGGAACAGCCGCCATATGGTCCTCCGCCAGCTCGATGGCCTGATCCAGTGACGCCGGGCGATGGCACTGGACCCACTCTGCTGTTCCTTCCAGAAGTCGGGCAATGAATTGTTCCAGCGCCACCAGGTCAATGATTCCCTCGGCATCGTGGCTGTCAGCCCTCAGCCACTGCCGACAGGCGTCCCAGAGTTGCTGGCCAAACGTGAACAGCCGGCCGACCTCCTCCAGGCGCAGCGCACGGAAGCACTGCCGCTGCTGCTCTGGGATGTGCCCCACACGTTGGAGGACGGCCCTGTGGAGGTCGGCATAGATCAGCTGGCTGTTGGTGGGGAGCTGTAGCGCGGCCAGTTGTGCCTCGCCCGTTAGCAGGGGGAGGAGGCGCGCCGCGCACTGTTCCACCAGCCAACCCCATGCCTCTACCGCCTGCTCAAAAAGAGCAAGGAAGGCTTTGGGGTCATCCTGCAGACCCATCATCGTTAGGGTGAGGTGGGGAGGGTCCGCGGCAGTGGTGATGGTGGACCCAGCCGACGCGAGCAGGTGCCGGAACGCCTGGTGATCTTCCTGCTGTGCCAGCACCAGGGCTTCGAACTGTTGTTCCTGCTCCTTCCGGAGGGTGACTAGCGCCTGGTGCTGGCTCTGTTGGGCCAAGGTGAGGGCATGGACCAGGTCCTTGAAGGGGGAGGACTCCATGAGGCTGTTCTCTTCTGTACTCCATCCCGGGTTTCGGCACCACTGTAGAAATAGTTAAGGTGGGTGGAGCACAGAAGCACGGCAGGCCAGAACTGAGTTTGCAAAAACCCTTTTTATTTTAGCTTTTCAGCTTTTAATTATTCTCCCACACACACACACACACACACACACACAAGTGTTCTCGTTTGGGGAGAGCTCCCTTCCTCTGCTCTCCCTCTCCTCTTATAGGGCGCAGTCACTGGGGAAGACACACAAACACAGGTTAATTCCCGTCAGGTGCAGTGATTCTGCCACTTACCTTCCCTGACTCCGCCCTCCATTCACAGACTGACGCTTGACCACGCCCCCACTGCCACATACCCCTTTGGTCAAATCTCACACTCTGGTTCATGTTACTGTTTTTAGCCAAAGAGAATGTGGTTAGATGGCAGAACAGCAGTAGAGCAGAATCCCACAGAAACCCATTCGGGGTAAATTTTGCTCTGAGGGAATAATCACTTTAAACCCTCAGACATTTCAGTGGTCTTTATCAGCCAGAGAAATAATCTAAATTTGTATGAAATGCTAGCACATAGAGCAATTCAGCAGGCTGTGAGCTCATTACCCAGAATCCTCTCTGCTTATGAGTTCATATCCTTGAGACATGGCAGGGGTTTGAACCAACAACCTTCTGATCGAAAGGCAAAGTTGATCCAGTAGAGTCACAGGATCTCTCATACATGAAACTCAGGAGAAACAAAATAATAATAATGAATAAATGACAGTCACAACATAATAAAGAGATTTGATCCGAATATGTTCAGTTCAGATTTATTTCCAGTTGTTTATCTGTTCTCAGTCCAAGATTACTAATGTAGCGAGCTAATACACGCCACTTAAAATAAACTTATTAATGTTACAAACAGTGACTCTGTGTGTGTGTGTGTGTGTGTGTGTGTGTGTGTGTGTGTGTGTGGGGTGTGTGTGTGTATGGATGTGTGTGTGGGGTGTGTGTGTGTGTATGGGTGTGTGTGTGTGTGTGGGGTGTGTGTGTGTGTGTGTGTGTATGGGTGTGTGTGTGTGTGTGTGTGTATGGGTGTGTGTGTGTGTGTGTGGGTGGGTGTGTGTGTGTGTGGGGTGTGTGTGTGTGTGTGTATGGGTGTGTGTGTGTGTGTGTGTGTATGGGTGTGTATGTGTGTGTGGGGGGTGTGTGTGTGTGTGGTGTGTGTGTGTGTGTGTGTGTGTGTATGTGTGTGTATGTGTGTGTGTGTGTGTGTGTGTGTGTGTGTGTGTGTGTATGTGTGTGTGTGTATGTATGTGGTTTTCAAGGCCGCTTTTGAAACCTGGGAAACATAAACGGAGTTAAATGTTCCATCACATCCCTGATCCCTGATTAATACTCGGGTGTGTTATTGGTCACGAAGCTGAGTTTTTGATCGGACCCACTGGACACTGGACTGAGTGGAATGTAAGTTGTTACCTAAAATGAGTCAGACGCCACTGATCTAATCCGTGTTCTCTTTCTCAGCAGCTCCTCTGCTGATTCGTATCACTGCTTGATTTCCGGAGGTCGTTTGGAGGTCATCTTGTTTATTGTTTGTTAGTTTTTTTAAGTTCAGGTGAGTCATTGACACACTCCCATACACGATAAGGCAAGTTCATCTGGAGACGAGAAAAACTGGAGCTGTGCTGTTGAGTGTGCTTCCTGAAAAACCTTCAGCGAGAGAAAATCAGCTTGATCCATCAGTTTAAACGATTCCACTGCACCAAACAAAGGCTGCTAATTGGTCTTTAAAGGACAACGCTATCGTCAGCAGCAGCCAGGTGAGGAGAGGAAGGCCAGCAGGAGGAAGAGAAGTCTCGAGGAGTTTATTAAGCAGTGGAGAAACACTTTAATAAATTCTGCACAGTTTGAAAAATGAGTGGGACGAAGGAAAAGCAGCAGACGGCGTCGGCTTCTCGACGACTCTGAGTCAGACATGCCAAGAGACATTATGGTTTTATAACGTATACCTATGATAATTAGCTCACGCAGCCGTCTACGCACGGAGGAAATAATGACCTGGAGCTGAAATGGCGTCACTCGCAGGACAGAAATGATAAGTTTGGGGGATTCATCCATTCATTCTGGTGACTCGAGACCAAGTAGAATTAAAGCTCCTTCTCTGCTTCCTGTCTGTCTGAAGCTGTGTTTAACATGTGAGGTTTCTGTGCCGAGGAGCCGAGGAGGCCCCACGCGCCAGGCTGGGCGCAGCGAAGGGGAAAAATCTTTCATAAAACGTGGTGAACAAATGGGATTTAACACACAAGAGGCACTGATGGCCTATTAATTCCACTTTGGCCTGCTTCCAGGCCCAGCCAAGTCTCTCGCCTAATTCATGGCTAATTTCTATCTGAGGTATCTGGAGACTTTTTTCCCCTTTCCCGTCACCGCAGAGGCAGGATGCGTCTGCATAACTTTAATGGATTCATTTGAGGGCTTGGGCACGGAGACATTGATTGGCCTGCCTCAGAGGGTCCAGCAGCTATTCGCTTGACATGGGCAGCAAATGAAATGTGACCTCTAGTAAACATGTCTGAGCCATCAGGCCCCCGCATAATCCATTAGCGCCGAACCTTTTCCTATTCCATTTAATTAATGAAGTGATTCTCAAAAACGGGGCTGCAGTCACCAATTCTTGCATTTGGAGTAAAGAGGAAAAGACATTCATTGCACAGCAAAATGTCATTTTGAACTCTATAGTGGGATACGTAAAGGTGCAAGAGTTGATTTTTTATTCCTTATTTGCACAATTAACCTGGAGGAGGTGTTGAACAGGATAAACACTGCGTTAAGCTGTGGTCTGAGCAAAAGTGGATTAATTCGGTGAGAAAACTGGTTTGGGAAACTCTCTACCAGTCCACAATGTTTATTTGTGTTTGGATGTGAATCCTGTCAGTCATTTTATTGACATTATATATAGGTTGGGCGGCATGGTGGGGTAGTGGTTAGCGCTGTCGCCTCACAGCAGGAAGGTCCGGGTTCGAGCCCCGTGGCCGGCGAGGGCCTTTCTGTGCGGAGTTTGCATGTTCTCCCCGTGTCCGCGTGGGTTTCCTCCGGGTGCTCCGGTTTCCCCCACAGTCCAAAGACATGCAGGTTAGGTTAACTGGTGACTCTAAATTGAGCGTAGGTGTGAATGTGAGTGTGAATGGTTGTCTGTGTCTATGTGTCAGCCCTGTGATGACCTGGCGACTTGTCCAGGGTGAACCCCGCCTTTCGCCCGTAGTCAGCTGGGATAGGATCCAGCTTGCCTGCGACCCTGTAGAACAGGATAAAGCGGCTACAGATAATGAGATGAGATGAGATATATAGGTTGTATTCAGTCACATGACTTTTGCTGGTGAGTTTACTTCCAGTGAATGAAGTGGTGGTCAGAAACCGATTTGGCCACCATTATGTGAAGAGCTCGTGAAACCGCTGACTATTTTCGCAGTTTAGAGGCCAATGCATGGTCAAGATACCTTCAGAAAGTTGTTCTTTGTGATGGGATTAGATCCTTACACACTAGTAAAGAAGAATTTTTCCTATGAGTTGGAAAATTATCCATCCGTTGAGTTCCCCAACATCTCAGACTACCTAATGCTGCAGACATCGTTTTACACGGACACACAGATGAAAACCTGGAAGAGCCCGGAGGAGAACAACTTTTTATATGTGATTGGGTTAAAGATCTGGGGATCAGGGCACTACAAGATAAATCCTGTATCATTTTTGCCCAGGGAAGGAGGAGTTTCTGGGCTTTTTGTACGCGTCTTTGCGATCGTTGCTAGGACACTACAGGTTTTAGTACTGGGTGTAAACAAACCATAGCTGCTCGATTCCCAATCCTCCTGCTCTTCTCTTCCAGCTAAATCATTCACAAAGATCCACAGAAACCCCTTTAAAGACCTGAGGATTACACGCATTATACCTGCATTAGTTTACAATACGGCGATCAAACAGTAAACAAAAACACATCTGAGGACTGAAGCATCTCCTGAACTTCAAAACATCACGAAACAACAGAAAATGGTGAGGAAAGTGATTTGTGAATCCCAACGAAATAAATCAGAGGAATTTACAAACCTTTCCCAAAGTGATCACTGCAAACTTGAGCGTTCTTCAACTCCGCCCCCTTCCATCGCAGTGAAAGGTTCAACAGCCAACTTTCTCATCGTCTTTTGGTAAAATCCTTTGCTCTTTCACCCTTTATCATTTCATGGGGAACCTGGAATACATTTTTATCAGTTTCACAGTTTGTTTGATTTGAGCAGCACAAAACAACACAAGCATAAGGAATTTTAACGACTAAAGCCCTATTCGCACGGGATAAGTATTACCTGTGGACCTCTGGTAATTCGGAATAATTACAGAGAATGTTCTTAGTCTCGTGCGAATGCGCCATGTCCGTAATTTGCCAAGTAATAATTCCGTCGCAAATTACCTACTGTGTTTCGGCAAAACACAGACGTCCAGTGGTAATACAAGTCCCGTGTGAATGCGCATGTCTGTGTTTGTAATTATTAAACGCGCGTCTCTTGTACTTTTCTGGAGTGAATAATGGAGGATACGGGCGAAATTTTGATAAACAGCATTTCAGGGGCAAGTGGTAGTAGGCCTATCCCGTATTTGAACCAGATAAGCAGAAACAGCTCCAAGAAGAACTCCAAGAAGAAAGCACGAAGAATCTTCAACTGGATGGCTTGTGTGGCAGCATATGGTAAGGAGCCACGCTAACCCCCATGACACAGCAATATGAAGATATTTTGGTTAACGGAGGGAAGACAAATGTTCGTTTAGCAAAATACCCGGCTATGTGTAAACAGCGCCATAAACTGCCTATTCACTTACATTGTCATCT